>NC_086283.1:29991278-30248842 GCF_021018805.1 Prinia subflava | reverse complement strand
CTTCCCTTCCCTTCCCTTCCCTTCCCTTCCCTTCCCTTCCCTTC
Source organism: Prinia subflava (assembly GCF_021018805.1). NCBI lineage: Eukaryota > Metazoa > Chordata > Aves > Passeriformes > Cisticolidae > Prinia > Prinia subflava. The sequence continues at coordinate 30,248,798 of NC_086283.1, read as the reverse complement.
CCTTCCCTTCCCTTCCCTTCCCTTCCCTTCCCTTCCCTTCCCTTCCCTTCCCTTCCATACCCGCACCCTTCCCTTCCCGCACCCTTCCCTTCCCGCACCCTTCCCTTCCCTTCCCTTCCCTTCCTTTCCCTTCCCTTCCCTTCCCTTCCCTTCCCTTCCCTTCCCTTCCCTTCCCTTCCCTTCCCTTCCCTTCCCTTCCCTTCCCTTCCCTTCTCCTTCCCTTCCCTTCCCTTCCCTTCCCTTCCCTTCCCTTCCCTTCCCTTCCCTTCCCTTCCCTTCCCTTCCCTTCCCTTCCCTTCCCTTCCCTTCCCTTCCCTTCCCTTCCCTTCCCTTCCCTTCCCTTCCCTTCCCTCCCTTCCCTTCCCTTCCCGCACCCTTCCCGCACCCTTCCCGCACCCTTCCCTTCCCTTCCCTCACCCTTCCCTTCCCTTCCCGCAACCTTCCCTTCCCTTCCCGCACCCTTCCCTTCCCTTCCCGCACCCTTCCCGCACCCTTCCCTTCCCGCACCCTTCCCTTCCCGCACCCTTCCCTTCCCACACCCTTCCCTTCCCTTCCCGCACCCTTCCCTTCCCGCACCCTTCCCTTCCCGCACCCTTCCCTTCCCGCACCCTTCCCGCACCCTTCCCGCACCCTTCCCTTCCCGCACCCTTCCCGCACCCTTCCCGCACCCTTCCCTTCCCTTCCTTCCCTTCCCTTCCCTTCCCTTCCCTTCCCTTCCCTTCCCTTCCCTTCCCTTCCCTTCCCTTCCCTTCCCTTCCCTTCCCTTCCCTTCCCTTCCCTTCCCTTCCCTTCCCTTCCCTTCCCTTCCCTTCCCTTCCCTTCCCTTCCCTTCCCTTCCCTTCCCGCACCCTTCCCGCACCCTTCCGCACCCTTCCCGCACCCTTCCCTTCCCTTCCCTTCCCTTCCCTTCCCTTCCCTTCCCTTCCCTTCCTTCCCTTCCCTTCCCTTCCCTTCCCTTCCCTTCCCTTCCCTTCCCTTCCCTTCCCTTCCCTTCCCTTCCCTTCCTTCCCTTCCCTTCCCTTCCCTTCCCTTCCCTTCCCTTCCCTTCCCTTCCCTTCCCTTCCCTTCCCGCACCCTTCCCGCACCCTTCCCGCACCCTTCCCTTCCCTTCCCTTCCCGCACCCTTCCCGCACCCTTCCCGCACCCTTCCCGCACCCTTCCCGCACCCTTCCCTTCCCTTCCCTTCCCTTCCCTTCCCTTCCCTTCCCTTCCCTTCCCTTCCCTTCCCTTCCCTTCCCTTCCCTTCCCTTCCCTTCCCTTCCCCTTCCCTCTCCCTTCCCTTCCCTTCCCTTCCCTTCCCGCACCCTTCCCTTCCCTTCCCTTCCCTTCCCTTCCCGCACCCTTCCCTTCCCTTCCCTTCCCTTCCCTTCCCTTCCCTTCCCTTCCCTTCCCTTCCCTTCCCTTCCCTTCCCGCACCCTTCCCTTCCCTTCCCTTCCCTTCCCTTCCCTTCCCTTCCCTTCCCTTCCCTCCCTTCCCTTCCCTTCCCTTCCCTTCCCTTCCCTTCCCTTCCCTTCCCTTCCCTTCCCTTCCCTTCCCTTCCCTTCCCTTCCCTTCCCTTCCCTTCCCTTCCCTTCCCTTCCCTTCCCTTCCCTTCCCTTCCCTTCCCTTCCCTTCCCTTCCCTTCCCTTCCCTTCCCTTCCCTTCCCTTCCCTTCCATTCCCGCACCCTTCCCTTCCCTTCCCTTCCCTTCCCTTCCCTTCCCTTCCCTTCCCTTCCCTTCCCTTCCCTTCCCTTCCCTTCCCTTCCCTTCCCTTCCCTTCCCCTTCCCTTCCCTTCCCTTCCCTTCCCTTCCTTCCCTTCCCTTCCCTTCCCTTCCCTTCCCTCCCTTCCCTTCCCTTCCCTTCCCTTCCCTTCCCTTCCCTTCCCTTCCCTTCCCTTCCCTTCCCTTCCCTTCCTTCCCTTCCCTTCCCTTCCCTTCCCTTCCCTTCCCTTCCCTTCCCTTCCTTCCCTTCCCGCACCCTTCCCTTCCCGCACCCTTCCCGCACCCTTCCCGCACCCTTCCCTTCCCTTCCCTCACCCTTCCCTTCCCTTCCCGCCACCCTTCCCTTCCCTTCCCGCACCCTTCCCTTCCCTTCCCGCACCCTTCCCGCACCCTTCCCTTCCCGCACCCTTCCCTTCCCGCACCTTCCCTTCCCTTCCCGCACCCTTCCCTTCCCGCACCCTTCCCTTCCCGCACCCTTCCCTTCCCGCACCCTTCCCGCACCCTTCCCGCACCCTTCCCTTCCCGCACCCTTCCCTTCCCGCACCCTTCCCGCACCCTTCCCGCACCCTTCCCTTCCCGCACCCTTCCCTTCCCTTCCCTTCCCTTCCCTTCCCTTCCCTTCCCTTCCCTTCCCTTCCTTCCCTTCCCTTCCCTTCCCTTCCCTTCCCTTCCCTTCCCTTCCCTTCCCTTCCCTTCCCTTCCCTTCCCTTCCCTTCCCTTCCCTTCCCTTCCCTTCCCTTCCCTTCCCTTCCCTTCCCGCACCCTTCCCGCACCCTTCCCGCACCCTTCCCGCACCCTTCCCGCACCGTTCCCGCACCCTTCCCTTCCCTTCCCGCACCCTTCCTTCCCTTCCCTTCCCTTCCCTTCCCGCACCCTTCCGTTCCCGCACCCTTCCCTTCCCGCACCCTTCCCGCACCCTTCCCGCACCCTTCCCGCACCCTTCCCGCACCCTTCCCTTCCCGCACCCTTCCCGCACCCTTCCCGCACCCTTCCCGCACCCTTCCCTTCCCGCACCCTTCCCTTCCCTTCCCTTCCCTTCCCTTCCCTTCCCGCACCCTTCCCGCACCCTTCCCGCACCCTTCCCGCACCCTTCCCGCACCCTTCCCGCACCCTTCCGTTCACTTCCCGCACCCCTCCCTTCCCTTCCCTTCCCTTCCCTTCCCTTCCCTTCCCTTCCCTTCCCTTCCCTTCCCTTCCCTTCCCTTCCCTTCCCGCACCCTTCCCGCACCCTTCCCGCACCCTTCCCGCACCCTTCCCGCACCCTTCCCGCACCCTTCCCGCACCCTTCCCGCACCCTTCCCTTCCCTTCCCTTCCCTTCCCTTCCCGCACCCTTCCCTTCCCTTCCCTTCCCTTCCCTTCCCTTCCCTTCCCTTCCCTTCCCTTCCTTCCCTTCCCTTCCCGCACCCTTCCCGCACCCTTCCCTTCCCTTCCCTTCCCTTCCCTTCCCTTCCCTTCCCTTCCCTTCCCTTCCCTTCCCTTCCTTCCCTTCCCTTCCCTTCCCTTCCCTTCCCTTCCCTTCCCTTCCCTTCCCTTCCCTTCCCTTCCCTTCCCTTCCCTTCCCTTCCCTTCCCTTCCCTTCCCTTCCCTTCCCTTCCATTCCCGCACCCTTCCCTTCCCGCACCCTTCCCTTCCCTTCCCTTCCCTTCCCTTCCTTCCCTTCCCTTCCCTTCCCTTCCCTTCCCTTCCCTTCCCTTCCCTTCCCTTCCCTTCCCTTCCCTTCCCTTCCCTTCCCTTCCCTTCCCTTCCCTTCCCTTCCCTTCCCTTCCCTTCCCTTCCCTTCCCTTCCCTTCCCTTCCCTTCCCTTCCCTTCCCTTCCCTTCCCTTCCCTTCCCTTCCCGCACCCTTCCCTTCCCGCACCCTTCCCTTCCCGCACCCTTCCCTTCCCGCACCCTTCCCGCACCCTTCCCGCACCCTTCCCTTCCTTCCCTCACCCTTCCCTTCCCTTCCCGCACCCTTCCCTTCCCTTCCCGCACCCTTCCCTTCCCTTCCCGCACCCTTCCCGCACCCTTCCCTTCCCGCACCCTTCCCTTCCGCACCCTTCCCTTCCCTTCCCGCACCCTTCCCTTCCCGCACCCTTCCCTTCCCGCACCCTTCCCTTCCCGCACCCTTCCCGCACCCTTCCCGCACCCTTCCCTTCCCGCACCCTTCCCGCACCCTTCCCGCACCCTTCCCGCACCCTTCCCTTCCCGCACCCTTCCCTTCCCTTCCCTTCCCTTCCTTTCCTTCCCTTCCCTTCCCTTCCCTTCCCTTCCTTCCCTTCCCTTCCCTTCCCTTCCCTTCCCTTCCCTTCCCTTCCCTTCCCGCAGCCTTCCCTTCCCTTCCCTTCCCTTCCCTTCCCTTCCCTTCCCTTCCCTTCCCTTCCCTTCCCGCACCCTTCCCGCACCCTTCCCGCACCCTTCCCGCACCCTTCCCGCACCCTTCCCGCACCCTTCCGTTCACTTCCCGCACCCCTCCCTTCCCTTCCCTTCCCTTCCCTTCCCTTCCCTTCCCTTCCCTTCCCTTCCTTCCCTTCCCTTCCCTTCCCGCACCCTTCCCGCACCCTTCCCGCACCCTTCCCGCACCCTTCCCGCACCCTTCCCGCACCCTTCCGCACCCTTCCCGCACCCTTCCCGCACCCTTCCCGCACCCTTCCCTTCCCTTCCCTTCCCTTCCCTTCCCTTCCCTTCCCTTCCCTTCCCTTCCCTTCCCTTCCCTTCCCTTCCCTTCCCTTCCCTTCCCTTCCCTTCCTTCCCTTCCCTTCCCTTCCCTTCCCTTCCCTTCCCTTCCCTTCCCTTCCCTTCCTTCCCTTCCCTTCCCTTCCCTTCCCTTCCCTTCCCTTCCCTTCCCTTCCCGCACCCTTCCCGCACCCTTCCCGCACCCTTCCCGCACCTTTCCCGCACCCTTCCCGCACCCTTCCCGCACCCTTCCCTTCCCTTCCCGCAGCCTTCCCTTCCCTTCCCTTCCCTTCCCTTCCCTTCCCTTCCCTTCCTTCCCTTCCCTTCCCTTCCCTTCCCTTCCCTTCCCTTCCCTTCCCTTCCCTTCCCTTCCCTTCCCTTCCCTTCCCTTCCCTTCCCTTCCCTTCCCTTCCCTTCCCTTCCTTCCCTTCCCTTCCCTTCCCTTCCCTTCCCTTCCCTTCCCTTCCCTTCCTTCCCTTCCCTTCCCTTCCCTTCCCTTCCCTTCCCTTCCCTTCTCTTCCCTTCCCTTCCCTTCCCTTCGCTTCCCTTCCCTTCCCTTCCCTTCCCTTCCCTTCCCTTCCCTTCCCTTCCCTTCCCTTCCCTTCCCTTCCCTTCCCTTCCCTTCCCTTCCCTTCCCTTCCCTTCCCGCACCCTTCCCGCACCCTTCCCGCACCCTTCCCGCACCCTCCCCGCACCCTACCCTTCCCTTCCCTTCCCTTCCCTTCCCTTCCCTTCCCTTCCCTTCCCTTCCTTCCCTTCCCTTCCCTTCCCTTCCCTTCCCTTCCCTTCCCTTCCCTTCCCTTCCCTTCCTTCCCTTCCCTTCCCTTCCCTTCCCTTCCCTTCCCTTCCCTTCCCTTCCCTTCCCTTCCCTTCCCTTCCCTTCCCTTCCCTTCCCTTCCCTTCCCTTCCCGCACCCTTCCCTTCCCTTCCCTTCCCTTCCCTTCCCTTCCCTTCCCTTCCCTTCCCTTCCTTCCCTTCCCTTCCTTCCCTTCCCTTCCCTTCCCTTCCCTTCCTTCCCTTCCCTTCCCTTCCCTTCCCTTCCCTTCCCTTCCCGCACCCTTCCCTTCCCGCACCCTTCCCTTCCCTTCCCGCACCCTTCCCGCACCCTTCCCGCACCCTTCCCTTCCCTTCCTTCCCTTCCCTTCCCTTCCTTCCCTTCCCTTCCCTTCCCTTCCCTTCCCTTCCCGCACCCTTCCCTTCCCTTCCCGCACCCTTCCCGCACCCTTCCCGCACCCTTCCCGCACCCTTCCCGCACCCTCCCCCCGCACCCTACCCTTCCCTTCCCTTCCCTTCCCTTCCCTTCCCTTCCCTTCCCTTCCCTTCCCTTCCCTTCCCTTCCCTTCCCTTCCCTTCCCTTCCCTTCCCTTCCCTTCCCTTCCCTTCCCTTCCCTTCCCTTCCTTCCCTTCCCTTCCCTTCCCTTCCCTTCCCTTCCCTTCCCTTCCCTTCCCTTCCCTTCCCTTCCCGCACCCTTCCCTTCCCTTCCCTTCCCTTCCCTTCCTTCCCTTCCCTTCCCTTCCCTTCCCTTCCCTTCCCTTCCCTTCCCTTCCCTTCCCTTCCCTTCCCTTCCCTTCCCTTCCCTTCCCTTCCCTTCCCTTCCCTTCCCTTCCCTTCCCTTCCCTTCCCTTCCCTTCCCTTCCCTTCCCTTCCCTTCCCTTCCCTTCCCTTCCCTTCCCTTCCCTTCCCTTCCCTTCCCTTCCCTTCCCTTCCCTTCCCTTCCCTTCCCGCACCCTTCCCTTCCCTTCCCGCACCTTCCCGCACCCTTCCCGCACCCTTCCCGCACCCTTCCCGCACCCTTCCCGCACCCTTCCCTTCCCTTTCCCGCACCCTTCCCTTCCCTTCCCGCACCCTTCCCTTCCCGCACCCTTCCCTTCCCGCACCCTTCCCTTCCCTTCCCGCACCCTTCCCTTCCCGCACCCTTCCCTTCCCGCACCCTTCCCGCACCCTTCCCGCACCCTTCCCTTCCCGCACCCTTCCCGCACCCTTCCCGCACCCTTCCCGCACCCTTCCCTTCCCGCACCCTTCCCTTCCCTTCCCTTCCCTTCCCTTCCCTTCCTTCCCTTCCCTTCCCTTCCCTTCCCTTCCCTTCCCTTCCCTTCCTTCCCTTCCCTTCCCTTCCTTCCCTTCCCTTCCTTCCCTTCCCTTCCCTTCCCTTCCCTTCCCTTCCCGCACCCTTCCCGCACCCTTCCCGCACCCTTCCCGCACCCTTCCCTTCCCTTCCCGCACCCTTCCCTTCCCTTCCCTTCCCTTCCCTTCCCTTCCCTTCCCGCACCCTTCCGTTCCCGCACCCTTCCCTTCCCGCACCCTTCCCTTCCCGCACCCTTCCCTTCCCGCACCCTTTCCCGCACCCTTCCCTTCCCGCACCCTTCCCGCACCCTTCCCGCACCCTTCCCGCACCCTTCCCGCACCCTTCCCGCACCCTTCCCTTTTCTTCCGCACCCTTCCCTTCCCGCACCCTTCCCTTCCCGCACCCTTCCCTTCCCTTCCCTTCCCTTCCCTTCCCTTCCCTTCCCTTCCCTTCCCTTCCCTTCCCTTCCCTTCCCTTCCCTTCCCTTCCCTTCCCTTCCCTTCCCTTCCCTTCCCTTCCCTTCCCTTCCCGCACCCTTCCCTTCCCGCACCCTTCCCTTCCCTTCCCGCACCCTTCCCGCACCCTTCCCGCACCCTTCCCGCACCCTTCCCGCACCCTTCCTGCACCCTTCCCGCACCCTTCCCTTCCCGCACCCTTCCCTTCCCCCACCCTTCCCGCATCCTTCCCGCACCCTTCCCGCACCCTTCCTGCACTCTTCCCTTCCCGCACCCTTCCCGCACCCTTCCCGCACCCTTCCCGCACCCTTCCCTTCCCTTCCCGCACCTTTCCCTTCCCTTCCCTTTTCTTCCCTTCCCTTCCCGCACCCTTCCCTTCCCTTCCCTTCCCTTCCCTTCCCTTCCCTTCCCTTCCCTTCCCTTCCCTTCCCTTCCCTTCCCTTCCCTTCCCTTCCCTTCCCTTCCCTTCCCTTCCCTTCCCTTCCCTTCCCTTCCCTTCCCGCACCCTTCCCGCACCCTTCCCGCACCCTTCCCGCACCCTTCCCGCACCCTTCCCGCACCCTTCCCTTCCCGCACCCTTCCCTTCCCGAACCCTTCCCTTCCCGCACCCTTCCCTTACCGCACCCTTCCCTTCCCTTCCCTTCCCTTCCCTTCCCTTCCCTTCCCTTCCCTTCCCTTCCCTTCCCTTCCCTTCCCTTCCCTTCCCTTCCCTTCCCTTCCCTTCCCTTCCCTTCCCTTCCCTTCCCTTCCCTTCCCTTCCCTTCCCTTCCCGCACCCTTCCCGCACCCTTCCCGCACCCTTCCCGCACCCTTCCCTTCCCTTCCCTTCCCGCACCCTTCCCGCACCCTTCCCGCACCCTTCCCGCACCCTTCCCGCACCCTTCCCGCACCCTTCCCGCACCCTTCCCGCACCCTTCCCGCACCCTTCCCTTCCCGCACCCTTCCCTTCCCTTCCCTTCCCTTCCCTTCCCTTCCCTTCCCTTCCCTTCCCTTCCCTTCCCTTCCCTTCCCTTCCCTTCCCTTCCCTTCCCTTCCCTTCCCTTCCCTTCCCTCCTTCCCTTCCCTTCCCTTCCCTTCCCTTCCCTTCCCTTCCCTTCCCTTCCCTTCCCTTCCCTTCCCTTCCCTTCCCTTCCCTTCCCTTCCTGCACCCTTCCTGCACCCTTCCTGCACCCTTCCTGCACCCTTCCCTTCCCTTCCCTTCCTGCACCCTTCCCTTCCCGCACCCTTCCCTTCCCTTCCTGCACCCTTCCCTTCCCTTCCCTTCCCTTCCCTTCCCGCACCCTTCCCGCACCCTTCCCTTCCCTTCCCTTCCCTTCCCTTCCCTTCCCTTCCCTTCCCTTCCCTTCCCTTCCCTTCCCTTCCCTTCCCTTCCCTTCCCTTCCCTTCCCTTCCCTTCCCTTCCCTTCCCTTCCCTTCCCTTCCCTTCCCTTCCCTTCCCTTCCCTTCCCTTCCCGCACCCTTCCCGCACCCTTCCGCACCCTTCCCGCACCCTTCCCTTCCCTTCCCGCACCCTTCCCGCACCCTTCCCGCACCCTTCCCGCACCCTTCCCTTTTCTTCCCGCACCTTCCCTTCCCTTCCCTTCCCTTCCCTTCCTTTCCCTTCCCTTGCCTTCCCTTGCCTTCCCTTCCCTTCCCTTCCCTTCCCTTCCCTTCCCTTCCCTTCCCTTCCCTTCCCTTCCCTTCCCTTCCCTTCCCTTCCCTTCCCTTCCCTTCCCTTCCCTTCCCGCACCCTTCCCGCACCCTTCCTGCACCCTTCCCTTCCCTTCCCTTCCCTTCCCTTCCCTTCCCTTCCCTTCCCTTCCCTTCCCTTCCCTTCCCTTCCCTTCCCTTCCCTTCCCTTCCCTTCCCTTCCCTTCCCTTCCCGCACTTTTTCCCGCACCCTTCCCGCACCCTTCCCGCACCCTTCCCTTCCCGCACCCTTCCCGCACCCTTCCCGCACCCTTCCCGCACCCTTCCCTTCCCTTCCCTTCCCTTCCCTTCCCTTCCCTTCCCTTCCCTTCCCTTCCCTTCCCTTCCCTTCCCTTCCCTTCCCTTCCCTTCCCTTCCCTTCCCTTCCCTTCCCTTCCCTTCCCTTCCCTTCCCTTCCCTTCCCTTCCCTTCCCTTCCCTTCCCGCACCCTTCCCGCACCCTTCCCGCACCCTTCCCCGCACCCTTCCGTTCACTTCCGCACCCCTCCCTTCCCTTCCCTTCCCTTCCCTTCCCTTCCCTTCCCTTCCCTTCCCTTCCCTTCCCTTCCCTTCCCTTCCCTTCCCTTCCCTTCCCTTCCCTTCCCTTCCCTTCCCTTCCCTTCCCTTCCCTTCCCTTCCCTTCCCTTCCCTTCCCTTCCCTTCCCTTCCCTTCCCTTCCCTTCCCTTCCCTTCCCGCACCCTTCCCGCACCCTTCCCGCACCCTTCCCGCACCCTTCCCGCACCCTTCCCGCACCCTTCCCGCACCCTTCCCTTCCCTTCCCGCAGCCTTCCCTTCCCTTCCCGCACCCTTCCCTTCCCTTCCCGCAGCCTTCCCTTCCCTTCCCTTCCCTTCCCTTCCCTTCCCTTCCCTTCCCTTCCCTTCCCTTCCCTTCCCTTCCCTTCCCTTCCCTCTTCCCTTCCCTTCCCTTCCCTTCCCTTCCCTTCCCTTCCCTTCCTTCCCTTCCCTTCCCTTCCCGCACCCTTCCCGCACCCTTCCCGCACCCTTCCCGCACCCTTCCCGCACCCTTCCCGCACCCTTCCCGCACCCTTCCCTTCCCGCACCCTTCCCTTCCCGCACCCTTCCCTTCCCGCACCCTTCCCTTCCCTTCCCTTCCCTTCCCTTCCCTTCCCTTCCCTTCCCTTCCCTTCCCTTCCCTTCCCTTCCCTTCCCTTCCCTTCCCTTCCCTTCCCTTCCCTTCCCTTCCCTTCCCTTCCCTTCCCTTCCCGCACCCTTCCCGCACCCTTCCCGCACCCTTCCCGCACCCTTCCCGCACCCTTCCCGCACCCTTCCCGCACCCTTCCCGCACCCTTCCCTTCCCTTCCGCAGCCTTCCCTTCCCTTCCCGCACCCTTCCCTTCCCTTCCCGCAGCCTTCCCTTCCCTTCCCTTCCCTTCCCTTCCCTTCCCTTCCCTTCCCTTCCCTTCCCTTCCCTTCCCTTCTCCTTCCCTTCCCTTCCCTTCCCTTCCCTTCCCTTCCCTTCCCTTCCCTTTCCCTTCCCTTCCCTTCCCTTCCCTTCCCTTCCCGCACCCTTCCCGCACCCTTCCCGCACCCTTCCCGCACCCTTCCCGCACCCTTCCCGCACCCTTCCCGCACCCTTCCCGCACCCTACCCTTCCCTTCCCTTCCCTTCCCTTCCCTTCCCTTCCCTTCCCTTCCCTTCCCTTCCCTTCCCTTCCCTTCCCTTCCCTTCCCTTCCCTTCCCTTCCCTTCCCTTCCCTTCCCTTCCCTTCCCTTCCCTTCCCTTCCCTTCCCTTCCCTTCCCTTCCATTCCCGCACCCTTCCCTTCCCGCACCCTTCCCTTCCCGCACCCTTCCTCTTCCCTTCCCTTCCCTTCCCTTCCCTTCCCTTCCCTTCCTTCCCTTCCCTTCCCTTCCCTTCCCTTCCCTTCCCTTCCCTTCCCTTCCCTTCCCTTCCCTTCCCTTCCCTTCCCTTCCCTTCCCTTCCCTTCCCTTCCCTTCCCTTCCCTTCCCTTCCTTCCCTTCCCTTCCCTTCCCTTCCCTTCCCTTCCCTTCCCTTCCCGCACCTTCCCTTCCCGCACCTTCCCTTCCCGCACCTTCCCTTCCCTTCCCTTCCCTTCCCTTCCCTTCCCTTCCCTTCCCTTCCCTTCCCTTCCCTTCCCTTCCCTTCCCTTCCTTCCCTTCCCTTCCCTTCCCTTCCCTTCCCTTCCCTTCCCTTCCCTTCCCTTCCCTTCCCTTCCCTTCCCTTCCCTTCCCTTCCCTTCCCTTCCCTTCCCTTCCCTTCCCTTCCCTTCCCTTCCCTTCCCTTCCCTTCCCTTCCTTCCCTTCCCGCACCCTTCCCTTCCCTTCCCTTCCCGCACCCTTCCCTTCCCTTCCCGCACCCTTCCCGCACCCTTCCCGCACCCTTCCCTTCCCGCACCCTTCCCTTCCCGCACCCTTCCCTTCCCGCACCCTTCCCTTCCCTTCCCGCACCCTTCCCTTCCCGCACCCTTCCCTTCCCGCACCCTTCCCTTCCCGCACCCTTCCCGCACCCTTCCCGCACCCTTCCCTTCCCGCACCCTTCCCGCACCCTTCCCGCACCTTCCCTTCCCGCACCCTTCCCTTCCCTTCCCTTCCCTTCCCTTCCCTTCCCTTCCCTTCCCTTCCCTTCCCTTCCCTTCCCTTCCCTTCCCTTCCCTTCCCTTCCCTTCCCTTCCCTTCCCTTCCCTTCCTTCCCTTCCCTTCCCTTCCCTTCCCTTCCCTTCCCTTCCCTTCCCTTCCCTTCCCTTCCCTTCCCTTCCCTTCCTTCCTTCCCTTCCCTTCCCTTCCCGCACCCTTCCCTTCCCTTCCCGCACCCTTCCCTTCCCTTCCCGCAGCCTTCCCTTCCCTTCCCGCACCCTTCCCTTCCCGCACCCTTCCCTTCCCGCACCCTTCCCTTCCCGCACCCTTCCCTTCCCTTCCCGCACCCTTCCCTTCCCGCACCCTTCCCTTCCCGCACCCTTCCCTTCCCGCACCCTTCCCGCACCCTTCCCGCACCCTTCCCTTCCCGCACCCTTCCCGCACCCTTCCCGCACCCTTCCCGCACCCTTCCCTTCCCGCACCCTTCCCTTCCCTTCCCTTCCCTTCCCTTCCCTTCCTTCCCTTCCCTTCCCTTCCCTTCCCTCCCTTCCCTTCCCTTCCCTTCCCTTCCCTTCCCTTCCCTTCCCTTCCCTTCCCTTCCCTTCCCTTCCCTTCCCTTCCCTTCCCTTCCCTTCCCTTCCCTTCCCTTCCCTTCCCTTCCCTTCCCTCTTCCCTTCCCGCACCCTTCCCGCACCCTTCCCGCACCCTTCCCGCACCCTTCCTGTACCCTTCCCGCACCCTTCCCGCACCCTTCCCGCACCCTTCCCGCACCCTTCCCGCACCCTTCCCGCACCCTTCCCTTCCCTTCCCGCACCCTTCCCTTCCCTTCCCTTCCCTTCCCTTCCCTTCCCTTCCCGCACCCTTCCGTTCCCGCACCCTTCCCTTCCCGCACCCTTCCCTTCCCGCACCCTTCCCTTCCCGCACCCTTCCCTTCCCGCACCCTTCCGCACCCTTCCTGCACCCTTCCCGCACCCTTCCGCACCCTTCCCTTTTCTTCCCGCACCCTTCCCTTCCCTCCCTTCCCTTCCCTTCCCTTCCCTTCCCTTCCCTTCCCTTCCCTTCCCTTCCCTTCCCTTCCCTTCCCTTCCCTTCCCTCCCTTCCCTTCCCTTCCCTTCCCTTCCCTTCCCGCACCCTTCCCGCACCCTTCCCGCACCCTTCCCGCACCCTTCCCGCACCCTTCCCGCACCCTTCCCGCACCCTTCCCTTCCCGCACCCTTCCTTCCCCACCCTTCCCGCATCCTTCCCAGCACCTTCCCGCACCCTTCCTGCACCCTTCCCTTCCCTTCCCTTCCCGCACCTTCCCGCACCCTTCCCGCACCCTTCCCTTCCCTTCCCGCACCTTTCCCTTCCCTTCCCTTCCTTCCCTTTTCTTCCCTTCCCTTCCCTTCCCCTTCCCTTCCTTCCCTTCCCTTCCCTTCCCTTCCCTTCCCTTCCCTTCCCTTCCCTTCCCTTCCCTTCCCTTCCCTTCCCTTCCCTTCCCTTCCCTTCCCTTCCTTCCCTTCCCTTCCCTTCCCTTCCCTTCCCCTTCCCTTCCCTTCCCTTCCCTTCCCGCACCTTCCCGCACCTTCCCGCACCTTCCCGCACCTTCCCGCACCTTCCCTTCCCTTCCCGCACCTTCCCTTCCCGCACCTTCCCGCACCTTCCCGGAACTTCCCTTCCCGCACACTTCCCTTCCCGCACACTTCCCTTCCCGCACACTTCCCTTCCCGGATCTTCCCTTCCCGCACACTTCCCTTCCCGCACACTTCCATTCCCGGAACTTCCCTTCCCTTCCCTTCCCTTCCTGCACCCTTCCCTTCCCGCACCCTTCCCGCACCCTTCCCGCACCCTTCCCGCACCCTTCCCGCACCCTTCCCGCACCCTTCCCGCACCCTTCCCGCACCTTCCCGCACCCTTTCCGCACCCTTCCCTTCCCTCACCCTTTCCTTCTCGCACCGCACACCCTTCCCGCACCCTTCCGGCACCCTTCCCGCACCCTTCCCGCACCCTTCCCTTCCCGCACCCTTCCCTTCCCGCACCCTTCCCTTTCCGCACCCTTCCCTTCGCGCACCCTTCCCCTCCCTTCCCCTCCCCTTCCCTTCCTGGACTCTTCCCAGATCTTCCATTCCCTTCTTGGAACTTTCCGGTACTTCCCTTCCCTTCCTTTCCCGGAACTTCCCTTCCCGGCACTTCCCTTCCCTAGCACAGAGCTGGAGAAGTGGAAACATTACCTGGACAGGTAATATAGGTAAAGATTACGGGATGTATCTGCAATTTCACGAAGATGAGTAAAAAGCATTCAAGATTTGTCCTATTCCCCTTAAATCCTCACTATCCTCTAATGGGATTTTGGATATTGCACTGTGCATGAAGACCTGAACATGGCAAAAACGCCACTGAGGCTTTAGATTGTTGCTCCTGGTTGTGCCTCTCAGTGGGACGAAGATGTCATGCCAGAACTTTTCTTTCCTGTTTAGCACCCCTTGGAAGCTTTTTGGCTTTGCTCTTCACCTGACCAAAAAGCCACAATTGTAAACCAGGGCCGACCTCTTGCTGCTGGCCACGACCAACCCAAAGTGGGCGGTGTGCATGCTGTTGTGGCAGCAGAATACAGCCACTGCTCCGCCTTGAGCCACACCACTAATCTGTGACTTAATGGCTTCCTGAGTTGTTGAGGTAAAACCAGGCAATTTTCCTGATCTGGAATGATAATCTTCTTTGTGTCTGTGCTCCAAAAAAGCTTGATAGGAATGAATTGGTGAAAGGGTCATGTCTTCTCTCCACGTGAATCATCAGGCAGGGGGCATTACCCCAACGGGGAGCAGCCAGTGAAAGAAAGCAGGGCACTTGTCCTGACACACTTTGCTTTGCATCCAGAGGTTTAGAAGAAATCCTGCTGTCCTCAGTGCTGGAGCTGTGTTTACTGGTTTTAGGCTTGACAGCCTATTATTAACTGCAACAGCAGAGAACACCATCTGTCTTCTCTGGAGCTGCTCTATCAGTCTGCGAGTTGGGGGTTTTGCTTTTTTGAGGGAAAAGATGTAATTATCCTGATTTAGTGAAAGATCTTAAATTATGATATCTAAAGCACAAATCTGAACCCTCAAACATTTTTCTTTCCTTTTTGACCTCTTGATATCCTGAGCCTCTTTTCTCTTGACAGCTTGCTGCTTTTCCTAATCATTTGCAGGCAATGTAGGAAATACAAGAAGAAGAAAAATAGGGTAAGGACAGAGAGGGACTTCAAAGATTTTGGGGCAGGTCATTAGCTAACTCATCTAACTTAATAGATAGCACTGTGGGTTGGTTTTTTTTTTCATTATCATGTGCACTTTTATTTTCTATTTTTTCTCTTTGCAAGTAATAGGATTAGATCTTTGTTTTGTTTCTTTTTTTTTTTTTTTTTTTTGAGGGGAGGGATTTTTTGGTTAAATGAACTGTTGTCTACTGTTGGCTAAATTTGGAGGATCTGGAACCTACCAATAGACTTCTGACAAAGGAATGGTAGACTGGATATCCTTGGGATGAGCTTTAAGATAAATATCACAGAAACTGGGAACATTATGGGCAGGTGGTTTTGGTTTAAGTGACGATGGAGCAGTTTGTCCCCTGTGGAAAGGATCCATGCTGAAGCAGTCTGTGAAGAACTAAAGCACAGGAGAAGGATGCACCTTGGAGAAGTTTGTCTCCCACGGGACGAACCCCAAGGTGGAGCAGGGTAAGAGTGTGATGAGAAAGGAGTGGTAGAGGCAATGTGTGGTGAAGTGACCACAAGCCCCATTCCTGTACCCCTGTGCCACCTGCAGGGATGGAGGTAGAGAAAATCTGGAGTGAAGCTGAAAGAAGGGAAAAATGCAAGGAAGGTGTTTTTAGGTTTGTTCTTATTTTTCATTACATTAATCTGTTTGATTGACAATAAATTGAATTAATTCCCTCAAGCTGAGTCTGTTTTGACCATGGTGGCAATTTGTGAATAATCTCTCCCTGTCCTTAACTCAACCCATGACCCTTTTGTCACTTCATTTTCCCCCTTCACTTGAGGAGGTAGAGTTACAGGGAATATTGGTGGGCTTCTGAGAGCCAGCCAAGGTCAGCCCACCATGGTGGGCTCAAATCTTTTAGTGGGCTCTTCTTTCAAGGTTAATGCAATCCTCATGAGCACTCTGTACTAGGACAGGATGAGAAGGGGGAACTGGTTTAGAGGTGAGAATTCAGGCTGGCCTTGAAAATGATTTGCTGGCTTCCTGAATAAAAATCCCTGAACAAAAATCCCTCACCTTATCTGCAGGGAAGGTGCTGCCCCTTGGGCACATTTGCTTTCCACTGTGGTTGTCAGCACACTGCACACACTGCACAGCTACTGTGCTGTCTCAGTATAACCCTAGCCACCAGTGTATGGTGGTGTTGCATTTGCAAAAAAACCAAGAGAAACTTCCACCAGTAAGCAAGTGTGCATTTTTAGTCTTGCAAAATGCAGAGCCAGGTAGCACAGCATTGATTTTTGCACACACACACTACCCCAAGCCCTCCTTTTTTGCTGGTGCTGATGCTGCTGGATTACTCCTCTAGCACTTGCATTACAGGTAAGGGATTTTCCAGCCTCTGCTTTGGAAGCAAAGATAGATGGTGTCCATTCCCAGCCTCAAATGGGAGTAAGAATCCCTGAGGGAGTGGAGGAAGGAAGGCTCGGAGACAACTGCCACCTCTTGCAAGTGACAGTGACACTGCCACATGCTCATTGGTGGCTTCTCCCCAGGGTTGCACTGTGTGGACCTGAATCCAGTTTATCATTAATTAAAAACAAATTAATTATTTTATACTGCAATATTACTTCACAGTTCCCATAGGGGAGTCAGACTGCAGTTCATTACATTCTTAATGCAGTAAACATGAAAATGAAAAGAGACAGCTGATATTGTAATTATAGTGGTCCTGGATAAATGTAATGGAAATAAGGGGGTTTTATTTTCCTTTAAGAGTTGAAGAAAACTTAGACTTGTTTTGTAATAGCAAAAGGAAACAAAAACAAGCCCTCCACATTCTGCATTGGTATGAATGAGAACTGAACACTGTGTGACCTTACATAGAATATAAGATGTTTTAATTTTAAAATAGACGTTTTGAGAATCAAAACTAGATTTGAACCAGCGAGACTGAGTGTTTTTTAAGTTATGTTCTTTTGCCTAAGTTGTTTTCCAGAACACAAACAACAAAGAAACCAACCCTCCAACTTCTCACCTGTATCTGTTTCTCCCTCAATAAAGGCTCTTCATTGGCACAGGTAAAGAATGGATTGGTGCTATTTTTTGATGAAATTGTGATCTATGTACCCAGGCCATGTGCTAAAGAAAACTGGATCTGTGGAGGAAGGGGGTTGTGGCTGCAGACTCCCTTGGGTGGAAGTGGTACCTCAGAAAGCTGCATCTGGGGCCTCAGAGACTTCCCAAGTGGAGAAGCAGCAACTAATAACCTGCTGGGGTTTTTCAGAGAGGTGATGCCACCAGAGTGCTTGGCTGCTCAGTGTGATTCCCTTCCCTTGGGAGAGACAGATATTGATACTCTTGGCCTGGGCAAGCAGTTCCTGAAATGGCTTTTCAGGGCAAAGACCACAGAGACACAAGTCTCCATGCTCCAGGACTGGCTAGCTGAGGTGTGATAGCTGGAATAAGTGAGGACTGTGAGACAGAAAGCAAAACAGCAGTGTTGAGAACTTTTTGAATTTTGGCACTGAAGTGTTACCCCTGCTTTTCTGCCAGGTCTGTCTTTCCATTTTTCCACTGGATACAACTCACTGCTGCTGCCTCCTTGCAGAGCTTGTGGATATGAACCTTGAAGACGCTTCTCAGGCATTAAGGAGTTATTGTGGAAGTCACCAATATTACCCCCATTTGATAGGGCACAGTGCATCAGAGCAGGGAAGCTTGGTATGCTTTTTTTCAGCAGAAACCTGCAATAAGGAAGCAGCTTCTCCAAAGAGAGCTCACAAGTTTCAAACATTATTTTCAAGGTAACAGTGGTAAAAATATTTGTGCTGCTGTGTGAGGGAAGCATTAATGGCATTAATGCAGCTGCCACCACTGTCATGCTGCTGGTGAGTCACTGGTGAATACCACTGTAATGACGGTGAGAAGCTCCAGCATGTCCAGCATGCCCAGCTTGCTGAGTCCTTCCAGTGCTTTGGAAACCAGTGCATTTTACGAGAGCAGATCTCCATTCATGGGCAGAAAGGTCACTGCATCCCAGACTGTGTGAGTACAAAATGCTTTTTAGCTCTCCATGCCTCATGTTCACCTGCACTTAGAAGAAAGGGTAAATCCACTGTGTTTATGGAAAAAGTGTGTTTATCTGGGTCAAGAATACTGCCACACATTTAAGTCCTGGTGTACCCACAACTTTCCTGTCTGCATTTTGGCATTTTTATGGGGCTTCCTGAGGGTTAGTTTGTCAACAGGGGCTAGAAATGAGCCCAGGGTGCCCAGGTGGCCAAGAAGGCCAATGGCCCCTGAGCTGTCCCTGCCATGGTGTGGCAGCAGGAGCAGGGCAGTGACCGTCCCTGTGCTGGCACTGCTGAGGGACCTCAAATCCCAGGGTTAGTTTTGAGCCCCTCATGACAGGGAACTGGAGCATGTCTAGAGAAGGGAATGGAGCTGGGGAAGGGTCTGGAACCCCAGGAGTGGCTGAGGGAGCTGGGAAAGGGGTTCATCCTGGAGAAAAGGAGGCTCTGGGGGGACCTTCTGGCTGTGCACAACTCCCTGACAGGAGGGGGCAGCCAGGGGGTCGGGCTCTGCTCCCAGAAAACAGGGACAGGAAGAGAGCAAATAGCCTCAAGTTGCACCAGTGGATAATTTGGATTGGATGTAAGGAAAAATTTCTTCCCCGAAAGGCCTGTGAAGCATTGGAACAGGCTGTCCAGGGAGGTGATGGTGTCACCATCCTTGGAGGGATTTAAAAGATGTGTAGATGTGACACCTGGGGACACAGTTTAGTGTTGGGCTTGGCAGTGCTGGGTGAATGGTTGGACTCACTGATCTTAAAGATCTTTTCCAACCTAAATGATTCTGAATCTAGTGACTTTTAAGTGAGTCCCTGATACTCCAGGAATTGCAGTTAAAGAAGTTAGCAAGACAAATTTCTCCCAGCTGTTGTGTGCATTGAAAGATACAATTTGGAAGACATATGTTTCAGTACACTAACATTATACACCTAGTTTCGCAGTGTAGACTGAGAAACTTTAGCATTCCCACCATACCACCAGAAATTCCACATTCTGAGGAGATGAGAGCCTCACAAAGCTCCTCAGCAACTTGCAAAACACACCTCCCATGAAAAAGAGTGCTTCCCTTTCATGGCTCATGCAGCAGAACTTTCATATCTACAGCAGAAACAGCTGCTAAAGAGCAAATGTGAAATTTAGAAATGAGGCTTGCTGGTGCATGCCTGTCCAGTGACTTGGCTTTGCTGAGTTTTTCTTAACCACGGGCATAAGAATATGCATCACAAAGACAAGCACACAGAAGGGAGAGAAAGGAGAAGAAAGCTGATTCTTTACCCTGCCTGGGGTACAAAAGGGGCTATTTTGATTCTTCAGCCTACTGAAGTGTAGTGTTTTCTTCATCTACATGCAGTTGATCCTGTGTTTTTGTTGCACTTGTAGTTTGCTAACCTTTTTTTGGGTTTAAGTGGAGGGAAAGGTATGTTCCTATCCCATGCAGTCAGACACCATGGAAATATGATCGCTTACAGCATAGACCCTCTGCCAGCGGAAAAAAACCCCAAACAACAGCGTAAACTCTACATTTTGGTCTTTGAAAAAAAAAAATACCCTTTAAGCTCTTGCTGCCCTGTTTCATGCTGGGCTGAGGCTCCTCTCAAACCCACTTCAAAGCTCCCACCTTGACAACTTGTGCTAAAGTGACCCATCTTTTCCTAATACAGCTGAATTACCCTGATGTAAGAGGACAGGATTGCAAGTCTTCTCTGTCTGTGGTGGGCCAGAAGATTTAAGCACAAGGATAAAAACAAACAAAACCCAGTGGCAGTATTTCTGTAGCAGTAACATCTGAAACCACAAGTCGGCTCCAGGGCTCCACAGTGCCAGGACTTGTGAGGTGAAAAATAACATAAAAGTCCCTGGGTTTTAGAGTCAAAAGAAAGGTGGTCTGACATTAGCATACCGATCAAGTTCCAGCACTGAGTAATTAAAAGACTCTTTAGCTAAGTAACCCACCTTGTTTTACAGAAAAAAAAAAAAAAAAAAAAAAAAAAAAAAAAAAAAAGGAAAAAAGACAGAGGGAAGAGTTTATCTGCTCCAGATAAGTTCAAGATATGGTTCAGCAGATTGTTGGTAGACCATCCCACCCACACATAAATTATATGTGACACATTTTAATGATGTTATATCCTTTTGGCCATGCTTTCAAGAAGATTATATTTCTTTTTTCTCCTCCAGAACAGAATGACTTATCTCATAACTTCTGCCTTATGAAAGTGTAGCTGTTTTGTTAGTTGAACCCCCCCGCTTTGCTCTCTGCTGTGTGCCATGTACCCACCAGGTCACTCTGACACCAGAGCCCTTTGCTCCTGGGTACACTTTGCAGGACTGCTATGACAGCTGAGACCCTTTGGCAAATATCTATGTTAGGATCCTAAAACAAATAATTTTCTATTGCTCATTGCAGTAAGTCAAGGATACAACCCATTTAAAAACAACAAAATAGAACTCTTTCTCTGGAGTGCTTCATCTTTAATAATTTATTTCTGAATGCTTTAATGAATTCCCATCTGACCCAAATCACTGACCCCAAGAAAGTACCCACTTCACTTATTTTTTAGTAAGAAAGTTCTTGGCAGTCTGCTGGACAGAGCTGAATGGTGAAAATACAAACTACAAAGGCAAAGTAACAGATTTGTACTTTGTAGCCATGTCCTAGTACTGCCCGAATATTTTCATTTCTAGATTCTTACTATCCAAAGGCAAGGTGCAGATCAGGTTTAGGCAACCACAGACCAAAGCACAACATCTGCTTTGCAGACCTTAGAGGAAAAAAAAATAGGATGGGTTAATACAGTTTAAGAGGGGATAAGGCAAGTGAAGTGACTTGCCAAATGTCACCCATCAAGGAAAGATCATCTTAATTACAAATAAAGAAGGTAACCCAGTGAAGTAAATTTTTACCATACTCCTGATTACTCCACTGTACAGTTCAGCCTGTGGTTTTGTCTTCGTTTGGCCAGAGTCAATCAGCAATTGAAGAAGGAACCCTTGGACATTTCTAAAATCAACAAAATGTCCAACAGCTGTAGAATATAAGCCAAAATCCTTGGAGGAACTTTGTTATAGACTTGAAAATGAGAACTATTCTGCTACAAACAGAAAAAAAATTACTTTGATCCATTTTAACAGGGAAACTGATAAAGATCAGACCATTTCCACAGTGAGGCACCAAAGACAGAGAACCAAAGGGTAAGTTGCCATAATTCTAGTCAGAACCCACTGGGGCACCCTCCCACAGCAGCTGGCACTCATCATTTGTTGCAAGGGACCTGCTGACCGATGTTCTCCCCTCTGCAGGTGCTAGACAAGCCTCCTATGAACTTTTGAGCTGCCAGATCTGGCTGTGCAAAGTCAGTGTGCTGTCTCAGACTGTCACAGCTGCTTCACAGGCACAGAGCTGCCTGATGGCTCTGGGAAGACCAGGGCAAGGAGCCCCTTCCTTGCCAGAGGGGCTGGGGAGAGTCACCTGAGCTCCACAGGCCCAGGAGTTGGAGGCTCAGAATAAGATAGGGGAGGATTGAACTCTGCCAATGCATTTCCTAATCAGCCTCAGCTGATGCTGTGCAAGAATTTTGGTGCTTGCCCGATGCTGACCTCTTCTTCCTGTGTGGTCTGTATGACATACTGCCAGATGCAGCACTGCTGTAGCCCTTGGAGCAGTTCAAGGTTATTAAAAGAAAAAAAGAAAATAAAGGAAAAAAAAGAAAAACTAGCTCTCTCTTCGCAGAGTGGGATGGTGCCCAGTAGATACAATGAAAAGAAATTAAATGGTGCTAATTTGTTGATTGCTTACACTGCCATGAGCATGGCAGATTAAATAGCAAATTTATAACCTGACTGCACTCCAGCTGAAAAATCACAGTGCTTGGAAGAGAAAAGCCCCATAAGGGTGCTGTTGTGCTACTCTAACTGCTTTTTCAATTGTTGTGACCCACCTCCCTGCCTACTTTACAAGACATTTCTTTCCCTTTTCTGCTCCAGTTTAACAGGTGCCTGGTGCAGGAAAAGGAAATGAGGCAAACATGGAGAAGGACAGAGGCAAAAAGGTGGGTGGAAGCAGGGCAAAGGGACACAGAGACATTACTTGAACAATGCTTGACATTAGCAGGGTTTAACATACGACAAAGGTCCATTCTCAGGAGCAAGGGTGGACCTGTGGGCCTCAGAAGGAAAGCAATGTTGTTGAAGGAAGCAGAGAGGAAGAGGCCAGAGCTCTGACTTTTCTATTTGCTCATCAGGCTGGAGGAAAAAAGATTTCCTCATATTGAAGGCCAGCAGTAGAGGGTCCCCTTTAGCAGCAGGGAAAAAGCAGAGAGAGGGCTTGCTCCTCTGGTGTATCTCTGGGCATCAGACTAGCTGGTCAGGAGGCCAGGATGACTCTTTGAGGGCTGCAAGATAAACAGGCAAAGAGAAAGCCTGGAAACCAGTGATGTTGTACTAATGAGGGCATAGCATCACTTTGAATCTTCCCTTTTATTTAAAAAATGTGATTATGGGCTCCTAACACCACAGGGAATAAAAACAAAATGTGAAAGCATCTAAATACAACAAAGAGAATCTGTTATGGGAAAAGCTTCAGGTATGGAGGGAAGCTTTTCAGTGAATGTCCCAGTGGGAGAAGTGGTATGAGCACTACTCTTCCTTGTCTGCATCAGCAATTCCAGTGATCAAGTGGGAGGGTCAAGAGGAACACACAGTTTCTGCCAGTAAGGATTTGGCTTGCTTGTGGATGGGACAGGAGGATACCAAAATTAATGACTCTTCAGGACCAATCAGTATTAATTACATGCATGTGTAGGAAGGTGTTGATAATGGCCCATTGTAGGCAGCAACTCTGAGTTACCCTGCCTAGAGCAGATTAGAGTTGTGACATTGCTTTTCCCCCCCTTCAACCAGGATAAAAAAGAGCAGCGCTTGCCTCTATTCTGATTCTTGATCATTTGCTCCTTCCTCTGCAAGCAGGCTCTGCTGTGTAACCAGCAGCACAGACGATCCCAAAATCACATTTGTCTCCCCTTATCATCCTGTTGCCTACAGGAGAGCCAGGTTCTGGCTGACAGGCTGCTCTGCCTAACTACTTTTGAAACAGAGAGGCTGTGCCAAGGAATAGGCATATGTCTGAAAATAGAGTACACAGATCAGTGTTTGGCCCTAAATAAAGACACAAAATATATTATGATCAGTGAGTGTTAGAACTAATCCAAGTTTTCACATTCTGAGATCATGAGGGGAAATACTAACCTAAATTCAAGGGTGAAGAAGAAGCAGAGAAAGGTGTCCTTCTGAAATATTAATGATTTCTATGCACCCTGATTAGCACCCTGTACAGATGAGGGGTGCTCTGCACAACGCATGCTGTGTCTTGATTAGGAGTAGGTGGTGATTGTGCCATTGAACTGAGACCACGGCAAGACCAGGGGCCATGTTCAGAGTCACCAGCACTGGGTTTTACAGGCTGCTCTGAGAAGCAGCTGCCAGCAGGAAAGCTGTTTGATCTCCTAAGATTTTCCCTACCTGGTATGCTGGCAGTTCTTCAAGACAAGGTCTTGCTAACCTCTTGGAAGACTTTCAGGAATTTCCACAGGACACAGAGAGGAGGCCAGGCCCTGGAGCTGCTCTGCAGCAAAAATGACAGAGGGGGGGTTTGGAAGATTTGCATCTGGAATTCAGGGAGGTGTCCTGACAGTGGCAGCAGGGGCCTGCAGGGGTGAGGTGGCCTCGTCTGCATGGCTTTGGGCAAACTGCTTCTCCTGTAAAAGTCTGTGCACCACAGCTGTCTCTTAGCAGATCCTGCGGTGACCAGTGGCCCCTGATCTCAGGTGGTGGGTCTGTGGCCACTCCAACACATACAGAAAGGCTCTGGTGCAAGCCCCATCCTTCCCAGTTAGTCACGTTGGGTTCATGGGAAGGAAAGAATCCTTGGGCTTCCAAACACCCCAGCTGAACTGCAAGGAGAGTTATTGAGGAGTTCACTGCTGTCTGTTCAGCTTGCAATTCCCAGAAATGGCAGATCTACAAGCATACAAAGCTGAAGGTATCATTAAGGCAGTGAAGACATCATTAAGATAGCCTCCCTCCAAACGGTTTCATGGAACTCCACAAAGGGTCCTTTGCCCAAAATTGCTCCACTCAGCTGCTTCCTTTTTACAGCCAAAATAGCATGGCCAGATTTCAGCAGGAGGTGCAGGGTGAGGGGTGAGAGCTAATTCTCTTGGAGAACAGGACACCTTATGAATGAGTCTCCTATCAAAAATAAGCCCGGGACATCCAGCACATGAGAACATCTTAGACATAGGGGTGTAAGTTAAGCCCAGGACATGTTTCCCAGCCACCAGTGCCTACAAAGATGCAAATGGCTTAGAGAGGGCCTCTGTTTTTACTTTTCTGGTGGGGAAGTCCAACCAATTGTTAGCAGCAAAGGCAAATGGAAGCCTGATATAAGTGGGAGGTGAGACAAAACAACAGCAGTAGTTTTCTTCTAGCATGCTTTCTATGGTGAGGATTTCATCAGAGGGTTTTGAACAGCCAAGCTGCAATGGCTGTGAGAACAGATGGAAGGTATCACTCCTAAGATGGAAGCTGCCATCTCCTATCAAGCAGCAGTGTCCAGTGCTCTGCTCCTCCTCTGCAGCAGAGTTAGCTAAGAATAAAATTCCCACAAAACCTATAGCAGTTGAGTAAGACATATCCAGACATTTCCACACTGACTGTGGCTCTATCAGGCATGGCAGACAATAAATTCTTATTCAGCCTAAGAAATGAATAGCACTTTGTGGAAAAATTAAACAAGTATGAATAGCAGAGAGGACAGTTAAGTGACCCCATACTGATTCATGAACACCCATACTTTCATTACTAAGGGGTTGACTCCAGAAATCTGAGGCCTAGAGGCTTCAGTTTTGACTTCAAGACATCACAACTACCAGGGTGTAAAGCACAGGTTCTCATGTGTGAAATGGGGAAAGAGTGGAGCTCTTACTAAACCAGAGAAAGAGGACTATGTATGGCACAACATTTATATTTCCATTTCTTACTGCCCTGTTTCTAAAGAAAGACTGTACCAGATTTCTCCTTGTCTTCCAGGAAGAAAAGCATGCAGGAATCACACATGTGATAGCATGGGGTCAACCTGGATAATGAGCAATTCTCTTGTACTCCATCTTTATCCAGACGTTCAACTGTAGCTGTCTAACAGGACACATCTTTCTTTATGGTGAGCCAACTGTACTGTTTACCAAACCAAAGCCAATGGCAGTTCTAAAAGGCACATTGCAGTCAAATCTGTCATTATCTCAAGCCCCTTGTGTCCCATTTTGGGTGCCAAAAAGGACTGCCAGCGAATTATCAACTCACAGCCACTTGCTCACTCCTCCACCAGTACAACGAGGGGAAAAGTGGAGGAACAAAAATTAAAAAAAAAAAAATCCTGGGCTGAGACAAAGACAGTTTAATAGGAAAAGCAAAAGCTGCAGACACAAGCAAAGCAAGACAAGCAATTCATTCCCTGCTCCCCACAGGCAGGTAGGTGTTCAGCCATGCCCAGGAAAGCTGAGCTCCATCACAGGTGGCTTGGGAAGACAAAGGCCATCACTCCAAATGGATGGTCACCCTCTTCCATCTGCTCCAGCTCAGCCCAGTCCCATATGGTCTGGAGCATCCCTTGGGTCAGCTGGAGTCTGCTGTCCTGGCTGTGTACCCTCCCAGCTCCTGTGAGGAGGAGCAAAGCCTTGTTGTGCAAACACTGAGCTTCCATAACCAACACATCCCTGTGTTATCAACACTGCTACAGCACAGATCCAAAACATGGCCACACTCCTGATACTGGGAAGGAAATTAACTGTGTTGCAGCCAGAAGCAGCACAAAGTGATTGTCATACACTGGATGTAACAGTTATACTCTGCTCCAGCTGTCCTTAAATATGCCCTTTCCACAGCATTCTGCATTAAGTGAATTGGGTTGTTTTTTTTTTTTTTTTTTGTCCTAGCAGTAACTTTGTACTACCTTGCATTTACTCCAGGTAAAAGCATCCAAACAGGCTATTAACAGAGAGCATGACAACTTGTGACCCTTGGGGACTGGTAGCTTTGGGCTACCACCCAAACCTCAGCTACACTACTGAGTAAATGGAAATTTACCTTGATGCCCTGTCTTAGGAGTTCTGGTAGATGAAGCAGGCATTGTTGTGTTGATTAACATGGCCTTTTGTAACTCTGAGAATTTCTTCATGACTGAAAGGGCTAAAATCTGATTCCTTGGCAGGAGGCCACCACCCACATCACGAGAGGAGATCAGAATATGTCTCTGTACCTCTGCTCCTCTCTTCTCTTCTTGGTTTTATT
This sequence comes from Prinia subflava, assembly GCF_021018805.1. Classification (NCBI taxonomy): domain Eukaryota; kingdom Metazoa; phylum Chordata; class Aves; order Passeriformes; family Cisticolidae; genus Prinia; species Prinia subflava. Next base: position 30,223,105 of record NC_086283.1, on the reverse strand, counting down.
TTTGTCTGTCAGCAAATGTGCTGGGCAGTGAACAGTGGTGGTTGAGACAAAAGCACATGCCCCTTCCTGCTGTCCCTTTCCACTGAAGCAGAAAACCTTTGGTAGCAGGAGAATGAAAGTGAGCAGATCCTCAATACCTGCCCAGCAAGGATGAAGGGGGGTGCACCAGTCAGATCCAGACAAACAGTTTCTGAATTAAGAAAGAGACAAGTGTCAGTTAAGAGACAAGTGTCAGACAAGAACAGTGCAGAGGACCAGAGAAGAAATGGTTGGATTGCTTGGATACTGCAAGTTAAGTAATGTACTAATACCCTGGAAAATTTCCTTATCATTGTTTTATACTTGTAAAAACTGAATTTTCACTACTGTGTACTGCTGAATAACCCTTTTGCTCTAAATAGACAATCTCTGATGGCTGTGAAAAGTTCTACTGAACGTGTTACATTGACAAGCACTGTGAACCATGATTTCATTACCACTGACGTGGAAGAAAGAAATACCCCAAAATCTATCCAGCTTTATCTGCAGCCACAATTTGTCAGACAGATGCAACTGCCAGATTTGCAGCTGCAGGACTGAAACCAGTGGTCAGAGTCAGTCACTGAAAGAGCTGCAGTTAGACTTGCACTTGCTGTATGGTGAACCCAAAATTTCAGTGCATTTCCAGCTGCTGCAGAGTATGAAAGCCAGCACAATCCAAATGGAGCAGTACAGGATCAAATATCAGTACATGCTTTTCACCAAGTGCTATTTTATTAAAAATATTTTATTGTAGTACCTAGCAGTCAGAGAAGTTTGCTGTTAGAATTGACATCAAAACAACCTCCTCTCTTTCAGTTTGAAGCTATTCCCCCTTGTTCTGTCACTCCAAGCCCTTGTAAATAGTTTCTCTCCATCTTTTTTTTTTTTTTTGGCTCCTTCCGGCACTGGAAGGGGCAATTAGGTCACCCTGAAGCCTCCTTTTCTCAAGAAGAGAAGCCAAATCGAACAAGCCCAATTATCTCAGTCTTTCCTCACAGTGAAGTTGCTCCATCCATCTGGTTATCCTGGTAGTCTACTCTGGACTGACTCTAACAAGTTGATGTCCTTCCTGTGCTGGGGAAGAGGAAACCACAAAGGAAACGGGTGCATACAGAGCAAATTAAGGATGCTGTCAAGAATGACAGGTGGGAATGCTGGGGCAATTCTTCCTTGGCCATTCTTCACTATACTGGTAGCACAGTGCTCTCTGAAAGCATCACTTCTACAGCAGTGTCCCCTCACTGGTTGACCACAACAGCTCTGTCGTCCAAGACTGGACTTACCTGCAAGGCTGTTGTGTGTCCCATCCTATTACTCACCTCTGTGCAGCCTACAGGCTTTGCTTGTTCTTTGTTCAGTCAGAGTAGGATGTTGCTGAAGTCAGACTCCTTATTACACTGCACTCTGCAATGCAGGCATCCCCTGGAGCAGTTCCCACCACTTGCAACTCCCAGCACATACACATCTGCTTCTATGATTAGCAAAAAGAAACAGCAGAATTATCCCATGGTGAGATCTCCACAAAAGGTTTGAAATGCTGCTGTCAGCCAAGGTGTGAGGAGGCATGAACTGAGGCCTCTGCTGTACCCTACAGATAGCCTCTGTTGTCATGTTGTAATTTACATGAGTTACCTCTGCCAGTTACAGCTTTACTTTTTCATCTGCCCAAATGTCCTTCATCTGAACAAAAATTACGTCCCTAACAACAACACAGCAATATGTCAAAAAGAGGGCTTCCTCTGTCTTATGAACTTTTTGTTGAATCCCATATCCACTGGTGAGGATGCATCAGCATGGAAAACCATCACCACTCAGTCAGAGATGCTGGTAGAAATGACCACAGTTTATCTATCCAGTTTAGCCTATCCTGTCTGAGTATTAAAATCTGCTAGACAAGATGTCAGGCCTCATATGCTATCTGTTTTCATTTAAAAGGAGCACTGAATTTAATTCTGCTGATTCTTGGCTAGTATATCTAGTAGTGCACACCTTTCTCTTCAGTGCTTTTAGTTCAAATTTGTTATATATAAATTTGACACTTGCTAGGCACTCTGTAGATGTAAATCAGATTTTCCACTTATTCTAGAACATCACAACATCTGAGGATGTAACCTTTTAAGCTGACCATATTTGCCCTTCTAGGTCTGTCTGAATTAAAGCACATAGGTTTTTTTCTTTCCAGTTTGGGAATTCCACTCTCTCCAAACTGTTTCTGAAACCATTCCTGGGATAAACAAAAGTATTGCATATGGGTAAGACATGACTTTTCCCTAACAGCCAAATTAAGACGTTATCTGATGAAATACAAAGCCTGATGCTTGCTACCTTAGAACAATTCCTATTTTAAATGTCAATTCATAATATCTTTACTATAAATCACTTGAAAAACTGCAAAGTCTTGTTTTTGTTCCCATACAAAGGTCAAAGTGTCATAGTGAACAGAAGTCCTCTACAAATACTAGGAGCTAATACTCTGCATGACTAAATGCTTGACAAAGAAAACACATCGGTTAGAGCAAATCTGGACAGAGCAGCAGATTTGATAAAAATCTTGGATCAGACTTTCTGATATGCCTGTCTGAGGACAGAATGCCTGAAGGGCAGCAGAAGTGACACAAAAGGCTTCCCCACAACTTTATCTCAAATCTCATTTTACCTAAAAAGCTTGAAGGCTTATGACACCAAAAGCATGTGTATTTGTGTATTAGTACAATCTTGAACCCCAAAACATTTGCTGCATTTTTAAAAAAATGGTCACAGAAATGACAAGAGAAAACAAAACAAAAAAAGGCCCAGTTTTGGTCTCACATTTACTTTAATCTTAACAAAATTCATGATTCAGAAGAGACATACAGGAGGCCTAACCAGGATTATTGGAGTGTTTGTTGTTTTATGACACTATTTGGAACAGTTTTATCAGGAAGGTTGAACCCCAAATTGTATTGCAGACAACTTCCAAGAGCAACTTTTTGTTTTAAGACCATAAAAGGCAAAAATAAACTGCCTTTTTCTGTGTGATCAAAGACCCAGCATAAAAAAGTGTCAGGAGGACCTTAAATGCCAGTTCCTGTACTCCCAATGTGTGTATCTTGGACTTCTTCCAGTGTAGGAGCAAGATGGACTTTTATTTTTATTTTCCTTTTAAATGGAAGAAAGCTGCCAAAATACATAAGGAGAAGGATTAGAGCCAGTTGCTTTTTGTTGGTTCTTCGGTGGGAACACTGCCAGGCAAAGCCGTATGCTAAATTCCCAGGGAATTTCACTCTCAAAAGCCAGCTTCTGGATTTCCCTCATTTGGGAAGCTCTCCCTGAAAAGGATATTCATATTTAGGAATTGGTTCAATGCAGAATTGTTGTACTGGCAAATTGGCTGCTGTCTATTCAAAAGCTGCTCTGCCTAGTAGCCTTTGCTGTTTTGATGGTTGTGTGTTTTTGTTGTTGTTTTTTTATTTCCCCTGTTTTTTTCGTTGTGTTTTTTTTTGGGGGGGGGTGGGGGATCGGGGGGTTTGTTTTTGTTTCTTCCCCATTAGGTTGGGATGCCTGGTGAGCTACGCATGTTTCAAAAGCAGGATTGCAGAGCGCCCTGGGTAATCCAAAGTATGCTCTTACAAAAGCAGGAAGAGACCGCTGCTCTTGTATCAATAGCTGCTAACACTGACTCTCCAGGGTCACTTGCCAAGGCTGAACAATTGGCCAGAAACAAATTATTGCTGTCTTTTTGGGGCCTATGATGGTGTTGCAGCTGTTATCCTATAAAGGGACAGAGAGTGTCTCTTGCTACTCATCCACCCTGTGCCAAACATCCTCCCTGTCTTGCACCTCCCCTCTGCTCTGTTAGGTGATTACATTGTTGGAGAAGAAAGAAATATTTCTAAAGGAAGCTGCAGCTTCCCAGAATTTCTTGCTTGCTTATATAAGCAAAGGAAAAGGATGTGAAAATCGGACAAAAGACGTAATTCTGAGAACTGTTTTGACACAGCAACGGTTTTGTCAACTTGGAAAAAAACAATCTTGGCAGGAATCACACTTATTTTTCATGTGTCAAGGAGAGATTTCCTTGAGGCTTTCCAATAAAATACTGTAGAAAGGCTAGACCCATGATTAAAGTATTAGACAGGGCATCTGGATTTTTCTTCCTTGGAAGATAATTTTTACATATCTATGTATTACTTTTTGCCCTTATATTTCACCCTGTAAAATGGGTTCAATAACATTTATGTATTATAAATAAATTCTTGAGTTGTTCTGAGACATTCAGAGGCTGTAGTGATAAAAACAACAACAAAAAGTGTTAAGAAATAGCATTATATATTACAGATACTGCACAGAAAAACTAAGCAACTTGTCAGACATTTCAGTTGGCTTCAGCAGATAGCAGAGAAAGCAAGACCATACATCACTGGCCAAGCATGAAAACCACATAATCCACCTTTAACCTACAAACTTCAGTGATTTTGAAATAGATTATTTCTCTGTTCATTAGTACATGAGTAGAGGCATTATTTATCTTTGCAATAAAGTCCAAATGTCTTTATTACTGCTGAACCCTGATGCTGAAATGCAGCTCTTTTAAAGTTAGCAGTAATCATTTGCAATACAGTAAGCAGATGGAGACCCCATCAGAAATCAATGTCCCATTGTAATAGGTCCTGTGTGTCTAGACAGTCAGAGACAGTCCCAGCCTTTGAAAAGATTACAGGCTGAATAGACAAGAGAAACAAAAAAATGTGGAGAAGAAGCCAGCAGACCACAAATGAAGTGTTGTGCTCAGGTTCCCAGTGCTGGTCCCTGGTGAAACAGAGATGAGGATATGCCTGGGGGTGCTGTGGCTGAGTGCCTCACACCCCACCTCCCACTCCAGGCACAGAGTAAGGACTGCTGAAGGGCTCCTGCTGCCAGTGAGAATAACAATAAAAGAAAGATAACAGGATCATCCAGGGATTCAGCAGCAGAGGAGAGCTGACATGATATTTATCTGCTGTCTGCAGGACAGAATCATATTTCTTTTGCACAGATGGATGTGCACAAAATCAGCTTCTGAAGATGCAAAACAAGGGTTTCTGATTTCCACCCAGGCTTACCTAGTGATTACACTAAAGCCAGAGATAGCTGTACCTGCATCTGAATAATTTTAATTAGAAAAATTAATTAGTGCTCATACACAGCAGTACCTGCAGGTCTAGCAGATTTGCTTAAGGCTAGTTAAGGTCTAGTTAGGATTTAGCTCTGTGAAAACAGTTTGCATGACCTCTAAAACTGCTTACAAATTTCATCCAAACTTGGAAATTAGTTTCCCCATAAGATCTGTGAAAATCTGGGGGTTGATAGTGAAGACAGAAACAGTGATAGTATCTCTCCAGCTGCACAACCTTATCTTACTGGATATTGGAGCTTCCATGCAGACAAACACACCAGGAATTTTGTGGGGTTTCTTTTGCTCATTGCACAACTTGTTTGTAACTGCACTCATCCTACTGTATTTTAACATTCCCTTACATACCGTTCTTCTCTTTAACAGCAGTAGGATTGAACAGTGGTTAAATCAGATTTGGATCTTTTTTAGTGTATATGCTTTGACTGTGAGGAGTTATTTTTGATAGATACTCTTTTTCTTCTTAGCAACTTATCGTGAAGATTTGATAAAAGTCTGAAGTCCAGAAACAATCCTGTCAAAGTTACTTATGAACAAACAAAAATCAGTATTAAACTGAAAATGCATATCTTGGGCTTACCTCACTGGTCCAGGACTTCCACAACATAATCATCATGAATACATACTGAAAAATCTGTTCCTGGTGGGTTCCTGAGGCCAGGTTTTGTGCAGCCCCAGATTTCGGCATGGCCAACTCAGATGGTTGTTGGGATAGGCTGCTCCTCCTACATATCCTGCCTGTCCCTGCCTCTTCTTCCAACCTGTCCCAAGCCCCGAGACAGCTAGAACATTGTTCTGAACTCAAAGACCCAACATTTCTGAGGCTAAACCCCCAGTCCCAAGGATCTCTGCCTGCTGCCCACCGCCAGCCCATGCCTTGCACCCAAAGGCTCTCCCATTGCCCCTTATGCTCAGGGAATATTTCCCTGTGGTGATAAGAACAGAGATGTGATACAGCCCAGGCAGATGTTCCTGGCAGAAGTGCCAGCTTTTCCCCCAGCACTGGAAGCATGGCTGGTTAGACAGGAAGAAATGGCCTCTTCCCTCACTGAACCAATGTGTGCCACCAGACTGTGCCAGTTGGTCTTGTCCAGGTCAGAGAGGCACTGAGCATTTTGGAAAAGAGAAGCTGAAGAAGAGGAGTTCTGGGGGAAATGCAGGCAAAGGTCTCCTGGGGATGCACAGCTGCCAGCTTACTGCCTGTGATGATGGTGATAGTACTGACCTGTAGGAACATTTCAGGACAAGGAAAAACCTATTGTATTTGCGGCAGTACCTACATATTGCAGTTGACAGAGGAATGCGAATCAATGGCAGTGTCTTTTCCTTCTTTGCTCTGAATACAGAAGGCCTCCAATGATTCAGTTTTCTCATCAAGCGGATGTTGGTCTGACGAATCATTGCTTGGCTGTTTGCAATATCAAGGGATGTAGGAGGCACTGCTTTGCATGTACCTGATCAAATTAATAGATCATATCTACACATTTTCATCCAACTACAAAAATCACATCAGTACTTTTGCTGATCACCCACAAACCCCCATTTGCTTAACAGATTGTACTATAGAAACATTGTGATTTCTTTTCTGAGCAAGACACAGAACTATCCACATCGTCATCTTTTTGATGATGTGCTCAAATGTGCTGGTCCAGACCATAGATTAATTGCCCACAATGTTTCAGTCCAAGACTCAAACAAATTTCTTCCATTTTAATACATTTACAGTTTCAACAGCTGAGTTACATAACATTAATCAAAACTTGGCATAGACACATTAAAAATAGACTATGCCTTTTTTTTTTTTTTTTAGTGAGGTGGCAATTTACAACTAGACAACAAATGTCTAAGTTCTGGGAGATGAATTTGGGGAAACAAACTCTAATTTATTGCAAGAATCTTAGTCATAGATGAAGAATCCATTTTCTTGAGCATATAACTTTCTATTTAAAAGTATGCTTTCATCCAGCTAGGTTGCATACTAAAGAAGAAAGTTTTCTTAATTAGGAAAGAAGATACAGCTCTTATAAGTAAGTCCATTTTGCACTTTTCTTATTTGTGTCTGTCTCTGTGTGCATGCAAACCAACCTGTTAACCACCCTGTTTATAAACTCTCTCTGATACTAGGGACACCCTATGTTATCCTATTCTACATTGCAAATTCTGTTCTCGTTGTTGTATATGCCTGAGACCTTTTGCCTTCAGATTCAGCTGAAGTCCTCTGGGAGGTGACAGAAAGAAAAAAACCCAACCCTTTAACTTGGCTAGATATAGTAACAGTGCAGAGTCATTAAATCTTGGTGACCAGCTATTCAGTTACAGTCCATTTAATCATACAGCAGCAAAATAATTGGCAATGGCTCAAGGCAAACTAATTATTCCAATCTGAAACTCGGCAGGCTAACAAGTAAACTGTGGATGAGGTGGTGATAGATTTTGCACATCTGACAGGCCTGATCCATGAGGCTCCTGACAGGGAGACTAATGACAACCCAAGAAGTGTTCTCTCTTCAGTCATGTCAAAAAATGAGGAAAGTCTGGGAGCAGAAAAACGTCTGCTGGAAAGAGAGGAAAAGACCACTTTCAGGAGGAAAAAGACTAAGAAGGATGGGCTCTTTAAAAGACTAATTGAAACCTTAAGGTTGCATGGCCACAGGGGCACAGAGACAGGCTAATGTGTATAGTTTGCCCTTTCTTTTTTAGATGCTAATTTTCTCCCCTCTGTATGTCTTGCATCAGCCAAAAAGTAATTAGACTTGCTGGCAATCATACGTGTCCTGGGAAAACCATGTGGCAAGCTCAGAGACCTCTTGGATTTGCAGCTTGGGGAAAGAAGTAGCTGGAGCACTCTGGGTGTCAGCACGAGGGCTGGGAGGCTGGCCTGTGAAATCCCATCCACAAAGGCTGTGGAGTGTCCAAGAGACAGAGCCTGAAATTGCAGCAATGTTGACTCAGTCCATTGGAACTCAAAAGACAATATTTGGGTTAGTGTTAGGTTAGTATGACAGGTAAGTGACAGCACAGCCTCTTCCTCTTCAGGAGGTAATCACACCACTGCTGTCTGGTGAGGCCCTAAAAGGCTCCAGGAAGCCTTAAGGTCCTTCCCTAAGCCAGGACCTTAGGGAAGTAAGTATTATTCACTCCTGGAAAAACATAGTACTCAGCTGGATATTGTTCTGGTGCAGGGTGGAAATTCAGATGTTCCTCACTAAGACCTCAAAAATCAGGAGATCTGCCAAAATTTTTGAGGGATAGATTTGAGGACAGAATTTTGCTGGAATGGAGGTACATAAGTGTGCCTCCTTCTTTCTGTGTGGTAGCAAAAAAGCTTTCCAAAAACCAGAAGGGCGTACCAAAACAACAGAGCAACAAAGTGGAAATTATTCAAGTGGCTGTGAAGAAGTTGTCACATCTTGCTCTGTAAGGCATCACCTGGTGAATAGCTGCAAATAACAGAAATTACAATAAAATTTTATCATTAAGAAAATGTTTTTCCACTGACCCTTAAACAGAAGTTAAGAGCTAATGACAGAAGCCAAAGCTCAAACATTATGAGCAAATAATTCAGGATAAAAATTTCAGTGTTTTGGGCAATAAAACTTCTCTCTCTGCAGCTACTTCTGTGATCTTTAGTGCGGGGGGAAAGGATTGTCAGACATGCAAGAAAAAGAGAAATTAAATTTAAACTAAAGAGATGAGCTATGTACAAGTGTTTATTAAGGTCACCACTGGAAATGTACAATAGGTTTGTAATCAGACTACTTGTTTTTCATTCACTGTGATTCTTCTGCAGAAACCAGAGGTTTCTGCATAAAGGTCATATGTTTCATGACATAAAGGTCTGGATTTGAATGGGACTTCAAATTTCCATGGAAAGCACTGCCTTAGATTAAGTTCTCCCTTCTCTGTAAAACTGCCTCTTGAATACTTTCATCAAGAAAAGTCCACCTCTTTCTTGGCTTCCATGGCTAATTATTCTCGTGGTGATATTTTCCCCCCCTGAAACTGGGGAAGGTATCTATAGATGTCCAATTTGTGGAGGTGGTCCTTAAATGAACTCTCTTCCTCATTTGTTTGTCATTGCTTCTCAGCATAGAGACCTAGGGGCTGATTTCACTCATGATGACTGATGTGAAGAGGGCACTGAGTACTTCTGTCTTTTTTGTGGGCATTTTTAATTAGCCTTCCATCCCCATTCAGCAGCATACCTGCAGCCTCATCGTGCTTCCACTTTGTAACAGAGTAATAATAGCCTTTTATTTGCTGTGCTTGATATCATTTGCCAATTTGATCTCTGACTGAATTTTTCCTTTGCTAACTACATTACTGCATGCAGGAGCACTATTTGTCTATTTTTTTTGTGGTATTCTCACCTTTTCCATCTCTCTCATAACTCCCTTTTGCATTGGAGATCCTTCAGTAGGTCACTGTTTCAGGATGTTTTCCTGTTATGACTGTTCCTTTCTCTGATGAAAAGTGTAGGTCAACTTTATGCCTTGAAAATGAAAATGTTCCAGTACTCCTGAGCTCCTTTACCCTCCAAGGGGCACAGAAAGGTCAGTGGCTAATGCAGCACTGAGCTGTTTTCCCAGCAAATACTGAGTTAGCTGGAGGATTGACAGCAACTTGCATGTGCAGTTTGAGTGAGCTGCTGATAATCAGATGAAGCCACTTCTGACAAAGGGGTGGTTTTCTTGTACAAAGGTGTGAGAAGAGAGCCTGTTCTGCCCGTGCAGGATTTGCTCTGAGTCTGTACACCATTTCTCTAATAAGTTGAAACTGAGAAACAAAGAATCAGAGAAGTTCTTCTGAGACCGGATCATTCATACCTAAGATACAGGCCCATGGCAAATTTATGGCTGTGGGTGAGCACCTGAGGCTTCAAAACATGCAGGAGAAAAAGATCCTTTTCACAGACAATTAGGAAGGAATAGAATTTTAAACCTGAGCTACCTGCTGAAGGAACAGAGAAGGCCTTTTAAGTGTCATTTACTCTGTGCAGTGAGCATAGAGACAATGACAGCTGACTGAACCTTGCCTCCTAAGCAGTTACAGTCCTGCTGCACTGCCTCTATGACAAAGAAGGAAGATGGGGACACCAGTTCAAGTGATCCTCACCTCTGTTTGACCGTCCTGACCATTTCACTGACTTTGATGGTGGCAGAGAAAGAGCCTGAAGATAAAATGTGTTCACAAACACAGCTTTGTCTCCTGCCAGCAGAACTGGAAATCTGGGTATTACCACCCTCAATTTCCTAAAAAATGGAACCTCTGGGAAGATTCATCTGAGCAGGAATTCTACTGGAACAATAGCAACTCTTTTTACTGCAGCAGCACTGGAGCTCTCTGACCATTCTCAGCTGGTGAAAACCATGTCCTGGTAAAGCAGTGAGAGATAGGCTGAGGAGCTGCCCAGCGAGGGTCAGCACTAAACTTTCACACAGATCACTGGCCACTGTCAGTGAATCCAAGTAGTAAGACCTTGCTCAGCAGCCTGAATCAAAACCTGGTTCAGACAGATTTTCCCCACCTGCCATTCCTACTTTTTCACACCTGCATTTTGTTCTGAGAGCAAACTTTGACTTCTGGTAGCACAATACTGAGTCAGCCACATGATCACTTAACCTGGCAGTCCTCAGTAATTATTCAATATTTAACAAGCATCATTTCACATTATGTTTTCTACAGTTGTTATTTTTGTTTATATCAATGGTATGGTATCAATTAAATTATTATGTCTGTTAGGTGAATAATTAAATAAAATTAAATATTTTGAAGCATCATTCAAGAAGAAGTATTGTCTTCTTGGGAATGCCATGCAAGTATGCAATCATGCAGATATGCATTAAATTAACCTTATTAACAACTAACTTATCATTTATTTACTAGGAATGTGATAAATTTGGTCATATTACATATCTGGAAAAAACCCTATTGTTAACCAGCATGGATAACCTCAGTGAAACAGAATTAGGAATAGAGAATTAGAATAGTTTGTAAGATTAGAGTCAATAGCAATAGAATTAGAATTAATACAAGGTGTAATTTTTAATGATATGGAAAACAATCACAGAGGAAGACACTGGAATGTCCTGTATAACCTAAAAAATTTACTACCCAAAACCTAAGAACCACTTCAAGAAATCCTTAACCAACACCTTTATCACAGAATCCATGCCACTAAGGGATGCAAAAAGTTGGTGATCCAGATGTTGCTGTTTTCCCAACATCAGTAACTGAGTTTACAATGGATAAACTGGGAATAGGCAAAAATTACTCATCCAATGTCTACGTACGTCTTGAGCAATCCATGCTCAGAAAGGGTTAGCTTCCTATCTTATTTAGGGCCAAATGAATTTCACTTTTTAAACTTCTCTTATGTATTTTATTGTTCATATCAGGGAGACACAAAAAGATATTTGAGTATCACAGATGATGAGGAATGAGCTACAACTATTTAATCTATAAATATTTTAATCAGATAAATGGCTCAATACTTTTTTCCCCCTCTAAAGGACTATTTTCTGGATTTCTGAAGAAGACTATTCTACCATATATAACTTCTGTTGAACTAACAGAATTATTTGTACTCCCTCTTCATATGTAATGTAATATTCCTGATGTTGGCAGCATTAAAATAGTTTTGTTAAAAAGATCATCAACAGGAAAAAACTTTCAAATTTAATACTTTTTCCTCTTCTGGAAAGTGCTTCCTAGGAAAGAAACTGGAACAAAGCACTTTCCATGAAGACTAGTGTGTGTCTGATCAGACACAGACAATCAGCTGTCTTTTGCCATCCTGGAAATGAATGAGCAAATGAGTTATACTTTTTTTTTTCATTAGCACTGAAGTGATAATTACAAATTAACTTCTTCTTACGAAGTATAGAAATCAGAGTCAATTTTGCATGCAACAAAATTCATTAGCTCTTATCTATTCACAGTGGGCTTTTTGTATTAGTTTTTTTAAGACATGTAAGGAGCAGTTTTGGACTGAGTATTCACAAGTTATTGAATGATACACATAAACTATGAAGTCTGACATCAGGAAGCAATATGATTTAGAAATAATATTACTTTAATACATTTGATTAACATCTGCTCTTCTACCCATGTCAGCATTCATAATAACCAAACTTCTGGAGAACAGATATTATTCTAAAAAATAAACTTGAGAAATCAGACTTAAAAGGAGAAATGAAATTAATCCTCACTTAAAAGCTTTATAAGAGAAATTCTTAAAATTCCCATAAGTACCCTGAAGGAGAAAATTCCCAGGATGCTAAGCTTCAGGAGAAAGAATATAAAAATTAGTACATATACTACCATCATAAGGTAGTGGTGGTGTTTTTCTGGTGGTTTTTGTTGTTGTTGTTGTGTTTTTCTTGGTGTTTTGTTTTGGTTTGGTTTTTGTTTGTGTGTGTTTGTTTTTTGGTTTGTTTTTTGTTTTTTGTTTTAAGTTAACAACAGGCTATATGGACGTCTACTAAAATAATCCTGTTTGCATCAAGATGTCGAAGCCAAAAAGAACCTGATCAGGGTTCGAGAGAGTGGTGACGGGCAGACGTTTCTGGAGCTTCGATGCCATCTGCTGTCTGGGTAAAAAGAGTGCAGTGATCCCAACACATCCACTCAGCATTTTTCCATTTCCACATGGAAAATTGAGCATGGGCTATCCCCCCAGCTACTGGTTCCCAACAAAGTGATGGCAGAGTTAGAAAAAAAACACCCCCAAAAGCTTCTTGTGACTGGGCAGCTCTCCAGGAAATGGAAAAAAAGAAGGATGTAAAACAGTAAACTGACACCTCAATTCCATGCAAAGGGGGAATAACTATTTCAAGAAAGAGGGAAGTGGGCACCAACTGCACAGCTTTTGAAAACTTTTCTTTGGCAAGATTCCTTTCAAGACCATAACTTCTCTGCTTGGGTCCTAAAGTTAGGACAGGAATCTATCTTTAAACAAGAATGCTTACACTTCAAAGATGAAAGACATAAGAAGCTACAACAAAACTGCAAGTACAGATGGTCTAAGATTTACATTTTAGTTGTAAACGGCAGGAGACTGACAAATAAAACTCCAGGGAGAAAAGATTCCAAAGGAATTTATGCCCTTTGAAAGCCCATGAAGGTGAGATTTTTAGTCTATTTTGCCTCACTCCGGATTTCTGCTGTGCAAGTCTATACTTTCACACTGACAAATTCTGTGACATTCACAAGGCAGTAAAGTTTTCTGTGACACTCTCACTTCAGAGAGCAAATGGCAATGCCACTTGGCAGAGAAAAAATGAGGCAGTGCGGTAAGTGCAGTAAGATTTGAGAATCTACTACCTGAAGCAGCAATCAGATACTTGAGAAATGCATGCTGAGCTAACTATTTTTCTCAAACCAATATAGTCAGTAGGTGCATATTGGAAAAAAACGCATTTACCATTATTACAATTAAATTCTTACTGTAGGGGTGAGCAGCATTGGCTTTTAAAATTGTTTTCCTTGGGGAATGCAGATATGAATCTTCCTGCTAAGTCAATTAATCTCCACTGCATCCTTGGCTGTGGAGCTTTCTGCTCTTTTGCAGGGTCCCTTGCCCTGTCTTTTTCCTCCAGTAGGATAGCAAGAGTATCTTCTGCAACGCTGGAAATCTCTGATGAGATCCCAGAACAGCCTGAACCATGGCAACCAGCTGCAGCAATCATGCATGGCTGCTGTGCTGAATAGCTGGGGCTAATATCACTTGGGTTTCCATGCACAGGACATGTCCTCTGTCTTGTTCTCAGCAGGTAGAAGAGGTTTAATGCATCTGGAGTGAATTGGGTGGCATGTATACACGGATAAGCATGAAATTCACATAAGCTGCCTGTCTCTTGTACTTCAGCTGGAAACATGAAAGCTCTGTCCCTTACAAGAAGCAGTACACTGCTGAAGGTTGTGGTTATTTGGGTCTTTTGCCTCTCAATGTGAAGTGCTACTGAACATGTGCTAGTATTGCTCCACTGCCAGGTACTTTCTGTTTTTCCCATTACTTCTCTTCTGTTCCTTTTTGTCAGTGTGCACGTTTACGAAAGCAGGGTCCTTTCAGTATTTTTTCTTACAGCAACCATGCAACAGCAATGATCAGGAGAAAGAATAATGTGTAACTACAGATAACTCCTTTAATTTCTCTCCTCAGTGCCAGTGAACCTGGACAACATGACCTCTTCATTGGGTTCCACCGAAGCTGGGTAAAGTCTGCCTGCTTTGCCTGATCTGATGTTTGCCCCTTATGCTCAGTTTGAATGAATTTATGCTCAGTTTTTTAAAGGTTCTTACCTCAAGCAAGTTGTCCCTTTCAGGCTTCTTTCACTTCTAATAATCTTATTTATATGTGACAACTGTAACAGAAATGAAGTGTCACCGTTACTACCAATATTTGTGACCTGACATGCAAATGATCTCTGCATAAATCTTGAAACAGAATTGCTGTTGTTTTTTCCTCTCCTTGATCTCAGAAAACACCATTTAGCCAAGAAAGCAATACTGATCAAATTTGATTTTCCCCTTCACTGAACCTGCTTTCTGACAAACAATTAGTGAATGACTGTTATTTCTTGTTCTCACTGGTGGTAATTTAATTTCCTCTTTCATTTTAATTAAAGAAAAAAAAAAGTGAAGCTAATTTTCAAGTCATTGTGCTTTGCAAAGTCTGCCTGATGGGAGAGGATTGAGCCACATACAACAAAAATCAAAACTATTAGCTGATCATTTACTTCGGGCAGGATTAGCAGGCAGGACTCTAACCCCAGTCAGGCTTCCTACCCGTTCCTCTGAACCACTTTTTAAACTTGCAGCTGGAAGCTGCAGAAAAAGAAAAGAAGAAAATATTTCAGTCAGTTGAGAGTAAAGAGGAAAAAACATGCTACTAAATCCCAATGAAATCAGTCCTCTGTTTTATTCATATTTGATTTCAGTGGTAACCATGGGAAACCAGAGCCAAACCTCATACCCTCTTGTGTACCGCAGTCCCTCACTACAGTGCAGAGAGAGACAGAAGAGTTGCAATGGAAAAAGACATATCAGTTAAAGGTGGATCATTTAGCAGTAGGAAAGGCTTTATCTGAGAGGTGCAGTAAGGATCCAACCCTAAATGTGAAATGGACAGGTGGACTTGAGAGACTGCAGCACTGCTTGGTAACAGCATCCTTGGACATGGTGTTTTGCATGGACCTGGTGTGTGCAGCCTGAGCACTCAAGTCCTGGTGACAAGCTGGGTATCAGAAACACACAATGCACTAACTGAAGATATGACACTGCAGTGTCCAATGCAGTCTGGAGCATGATTCTGGCCTTGGGAGAGAGAGAAGGCCCCTCTGAGCTAAGAGACTGCTGCTACCTAGAAGCGGAACTTTTTTCCCCCCCAAGCTTGACAGGTAGAGAGAACAATCTGTTTATCTGTTTTACATTTCAGCCTTTCACAACTCTGTAATTATTCCATCTGGCCTAGCTCAATTGTTTGCTGATCCTTGAAATTTGGCTGGTAAGTAGGGCTCAACTGGAATATGTACCGCAGCCAACTAAGAACCTGGAGAGATCTCTCTTAAAGATAGTACTCAGCATGCTTCTCAGCCACCTAATGAAGCAAGGCAGTGCTTCCCTGTGAGCCTGCTACCCCATTAGCATTCAAGCACTTGCTGTGGCAGTTGTATGCAAATATCTGTGGATGCCTTCCTAAAAAATGACATTGATAACACAAAAGGGAACTACAGAACATGTGTGTGTGTGTGTGTGTGTGTGTGTGTGTGTGTGTATCCACTTGGGTGTTAGGAGTGTCTGGGCACAACAGCATCATTCAAGCATCAAGTCATCTAAAGCATACTTAAAACATAAAAACATAAAAAATAGTCTTGAGTACAATCAAAAAATACTGGATATTCTGATGATGTCCTTTGCACAGATGAAACATTATCCACATAACTCAAGGTCATCTGAGAAACAATTAATGTTTCTGCCATGAATGGCAATCAGTGCCATCAATGTACAGCAGGTAAGGAGTTGGACCTCAGGAAGAGTAGGAAGAGCAGGTGCAGAGAGGGGATCTTAGTTCAGTAGTAAGATCTTTGAGAAATTCTCTGGGGACCCCCTGTGAGTTTCCTTTTATGACAGTGTTGGAAAATAAGTGTATTTCCTCAAAGTTTACAGGCACTGTCCACATAGAAAAAATATGCCTCTGGAAATTGGAAGAAAGTATATAAATGTAAGCAGCATAGACTCCAAACCCTTTGGCAACAGTAATAAGAATTTCTATGAGATCAGCGGTTGAAATCTGCTGAAAGAGACAGGAAAGTGTGTGGAACTGTGTCCTAAATGTACCGACATGTCACTAAGAAGGCAGAGCTGTGAGAAAGTCAAGTGGTTCCACAGGGCAGGTGCAAAGCATCTCACACTAGTGAGATGCTGCATAGCCTTCAGCTCAAGTTCAAGAAAGATTAAATCAATTCAGAACAATTACAGAGAATAACAACTAAAATATTAATGAGAAAGAAGGCAAAACTACAGAAGGTGGGTATATTTAGTCTCACAAAATACAATCCAGGAGTAGTACAATTTCTGTACATGAATACAAATGAAATACTCTGAACAAAACAACAACACAAAACCAACCACAAATCCCCAACTTTATTATGTTTTAAGGTATTTCTAGGAAATAGGGACTCATATTTGATATGCTGGCCCTGTCTCATATTCCTGCATTCTACGTTTGAGATAAAGCACAGTGAGCACAGAACTACAGTGTTCCTGCCACAGTCAAGTTTCTGATCCCTGGAATTGGTTCTCCTGAGGGAATTCACCCTCCTTGGCACCTGCAGCAAGGGAAAAGCAATTAGGGAGATTTTGGAGGACGTTAGGGATAACACCGGTGTTAAATGTACCAACTGGGATTATGCTGGTGTTACATAAAATTAAGGAAGAACTGGTCAGGGTATAACTGTAATGATCCAGACACAGGAGAGTTCAAGATCCTGGGCCAGGGTGGAGAGTAGGAAAGCAAATAGCCCTGAACTTCATGGCAGAAAGAGGTGGCTTACTCAGGGAAGAGGTGGGTGTGAGACAGCTGTTATAGCTCTTGTGGGGTTTGAAAGGCAAAGGAGTTCAAAAGAAAGTCCATGCTGATGCTCAGGGATAAAACACAACAGACATTTTAGGAGGCTAGCTTGGCTAAAAAGAGAATTCATGGCAGAGCAATGCAGAAGAACCAAAACAAAACCACAAACAAACAACCCCCCCCAACAACAATAACAACAACAACAAATCCGCCAGAAAAAAGGTATAAGCACAGTGGGAGTTAGGAGAGGTTATGACAGAGATTATATTATTCCTGCTGAAGGTATGCAGAGGTGTGATCAGAAAGACCAGAGCTAAGCCAAGGTTCAAGAAGTGCTTCTGCCTCTATGTAAGAAGTAAATCAGGTAGAGAAATTATGACAAATAGGTTGAGCAGTGCAGTACATTGCCAGCGAATACAGGCAAAAATGAGGTACTTGGCGCCTTCTTCATCTCAGTTTCCACTGACACTGTTCCCAGGTGTTTTAGCCCAAAGGCAGGGATGAAGAAGTGGAAGAATTTCAAGAGTAGAGGACATTCAGCTCAAGGGTCTCCTATAAAATTTTGTCTCATACAGTGCCACTGACCTGAGTGGGATTTGTCTGAAGGGGGTTGAGTGAGGTGGCTGATGACAGTGTGAGGCTATTCTCTGCCATTTATGAAAGGTTGTGAGGCCTGGGGGAGGTCCCTGAGGATTTTATGTGTATGTTAAAGGCATCTAATGATTCTGTGATTCCCAGGGCTCCATCAGGTCACTCTTGGCTGGGGCAGACAACTCCAGGCACACGAGGTAAGAAGGTTCATTAGGTCTCGCTGGGAAGCTGAAGTGCAAAGTCCCACAGGTTTTTTCCACGTCTCAGCCATTCTGGCCAGCCCTCTGGGCTTCCCTGATTCCTCCCACAAGGAGATTTTTATAGAATCTTGAAAAGGTTTGGGTTGGAAAAGACCTCTAAGACAATCTAGTTCCACCACTTCTCTCCATCCCCAAGAGCAGGGATGCCATCCACTAGATCATGTAGCTCTGGGCCCCATATACCCTGGTCTTGAATACTTCCAGGTAGAGAGCACTCACAGCTTCTCTGGTCAAGTCTGTGTCAGGGCCTTACTACCAACTGAGTTAAGATTTTCCTCCAAATATCTGCTTTCTTTCACCTTAAAGCTATTCTACCTTGTTTTATCACTTGTTTTATCACATGCCCTTATAAAAAGTCTCTCTTCAGGTCTCTTGTAGCTCCTTTAAGTACTGGAAGGTGTGGTAAGGTTTCTCTTCACTTCTCCAGGCTGAACAACCTCAACTCTCTCAGTCTGTCTCTCCTTAGCAGAGGTGCTCCAACCTTCTGAACATCTTTGTGGCTTCCTCTGGACCAACTCTAAGAGGTCTGCATCTTTCTTGTGCTGGGGAATCCTGAGCTGAATGCAGCTCTCCAGGTGGGGTCTCATGAGGACAAGGTAGAGGGGAAGAATGCCTTCTTTTGACTTTTTGTCTCCACTGCTTTTGGTGCACTTAGGGTGTGGCTGGCTCTCTGGGCTACTAGCCCACACCATTGGCTCATGTCCACCTTTATATCCATCAGGAGAACTCTGAAGTCCTCCACAGGACTGCTCTCAATGAATTCTCCCAATCTCATGTCTGGGATTGCCCCAGGTGCAACACCTGGCACTTGGACTTGTTGAACCTCATTGGGTTCTTTGGGCCCCATTCTTGAGCTTGTCCAGGTACCCCTGGCTAGCCCCATCCTTGAGGTGTGTCACTGTACCTGCACCCTCTGTTGACGGTGGTCCTGCTCTCCCTGTCTGTGTCATTTCTGAAGGTATTAAAGAGCCCCAGTCCCAGCACACTGCCCTGAGGGAGAACACTCATCGCCAGCCTCCAGCTGGACATCGAGCCACTGATCACAACTCTCTGGCTGCATCCATCCACTGAATCCTACACCCTTCAAACCCAGATCTCATCAAAGGCCTTACAGAAATCTAGGTGGATGATACTGGTCAGTCTTCTCTTGCTGACTGTTACAGTCACTTCATCACAGAGGGCCACCAGATGGGCAGGGACAATTTTCCCATAGGGAAGCTGTGCTGGATATCTTAGAACACTTCCTTGTCTCCAATGTGCCCTAACATTATTTCCATAAGTATCTGATTCACATCTTCCCAGACACAGAGGTGAGGCTCACTGGTCTGTAGCACCCTGTGTCTTCCTTTCTCTTAAAGGAAAGCTTTAAAAATAGGAGTGATGCTTCCTTTTTTTCCAGGTATATGGGGATTTCCCTGACTACCATGACTTCTCAGATATGAGGGAGGGTGGCTAGGCAACATCAGCCAATTCCCTCGGGACCCTCGGGATCTATCTCATTGGGCCCCACAGATTTGTGTCTATATTGTCTCCTATCGAGGGTGCAGGGAGGTGGGCAAGGGTGGTCGCCTCTGCTAAGCACCTACCAGCCTTCACTGGAGCACTGTGTCCTGTTTGGGGTCCTAAGCAGAACTAAAAAAATAGGAGGGCTCAGGAGAGGCCACTGGAACTGTGGGATTGAAATAATCACCAGGAGGGGCTGAGGCTGGTTCAACATGGGACAAAGAATGGTTTAGGGCAGCTCACAGCACACCCTTGTGCCTGTAGGGATGAGGGATGTGGATGGGGCCACGGTCTTCCCAGAGAAGCCCACTCCCTGGCAGGAGGGCAAGAGACAGTGACATCAGCAGAAATTAGAGAAGTTCAGCATATGGTTAGAAAGGGAAAAATTAGAATAATTATACATTCTAGCAGGAACCAGAGGAGGCGGTGGGATCTTTGAAGGTTTTCACTGTCTGGCCGGATAAAGCTCTGAGCATCAGGGTCTGAATTAATCCCAGAGTCCTCCAAGTAAAAGTTTGGGGTAGAAGCTACCTGTATCTGTGCCAACTACAATGCTTTTGTGGTCTGTGACCTAGGAGTTGGTATTGTTTTACACAAGGTTTTATGCAGACAGAGTAACTACACATCCCAGTGAATTTCTGTTGAATCCTGGGGGCTTACACTCCCCAGCTGTCAGGTTACACATATGCTAGGAAAGCAATGTGGTGTAGCAGCTACATTACTCCACAGCAGATGGCCTGTACAAGCTACGAACAGTGTGACAAAAGCTTCAGAGCACAGCGTATTGTTCTCTTTTATCTGGCAGTCAGTACAGAAAGCAAAGTGTTGGAAAGTGCATGCTCAAAATCTAGTAATGCAAAAATCCATAGTCAGGTCTCTGTAGAAAGATCTGTTTTGGTGTTTAGTTGCTCACACCACACTGAAAAAGACTGGTCTGTGTGTGTGGCTGTTCAGCTTAGGCCAAATTTGTTTATATGAGTTTTAACTGCATTTTGATTAAATTAAAATGCTTTCAGATAACCACAGTGATGACTGCAATATGATTAATGACTCATACAAAAAAACCCTGATCTAATTTACTCATAGTAGGCCCAGTTAGACCTGTAGGATTTGCTTCACTATTTTTCAGACAAATATTATTCTTGGAATCGATGTTCCAGATTAATTGGTGATGATTCCTGACATCATTTTCCTAGAAGCTTTTCATAGAGCACTCAGCAATCCATTCTGCAACTGCTCAGTCCCCTCCTGAAGCTGGGAAGATTCACCCTGTGACAACTGTCAATAGCAGTGGGCTGCCCTGGCTGGCTGCAGTATTGGCCATTCTAATGGCTCATTCAATTATTGGCCTTGCTTTGGAATATTCAGATGTCTGGCCTTTCCACAGCAGCTCTGCAGAACCACAGGAGGACAGTGTACAGCTCCAGCTCTGATATGTCCTTTTTATTGCAGGACAGGCAGGGACACAGACAAGACAGAAGCTCAAACAAAGCCTAAATATTAGAATATTTGGCAAAAGTTTGCACTTTGAAACACTGTAAAATCCCCCTAGAGCCACAGCAGCCCTTCCTGCTCAAAGACACAGACACAACTGCCTTCAGAGGCATTTGTCAAATCCCAATCCTTTTTATTCCCTTCCATTTCAGCTGTATGGCACTCCAAAGAAACCAGTGATTAAATAAGAAAACTTATCATGGGTAAAAATATTTTTTCATTTCCACATAAACTCTCTTGAAGTATACATATTATAATACCTCCCTCTTCTAGGTGACAAGTTGTTTCTGCACACTTAGATTAAAAGAGTTTGATTCCAGTGCCAATCAATATTAAGTTCAGGGCACTGACACTGCTGGGATAAGTTTCCAGAGTCACTAGCCATGGCTGTTACAAGCCTGGAAGATGATCTCTTCTCTGAAATGCTTGGAGCAAGGAGCACTATGCAGTCTGGTACTCAACTTCAAGTCTCATTTGGCCTTTCTTGGCAAATCTCCTGTCATGCATTTGCAAAATGACGTGACAGCAAGGGAACCTAGAAACAAACAAATGAATGAATGAATGAACCAATGAACAAACTGATACATGTAGGGGTTAGATTCCAACTGCAAGCCTAGTGCTGTTGTGAAGCTCGGCTATGCTCTAGGAATAGCTCCTAGAGGCAGTATGCTTTGCAGACACTCTCTGGAGTGAGATTCCCCTTCCCACTCCTTGTCCCTTACTTCCATAATAAATGTATAAAATAAATTAACAGTGATTTCAAGTTTGTAAGTTCATGTACTTACTATAGCTACGGCTCCCAAATCTCTATATAGAGGAAATAAATTAAAATAAAAGGTTTTGTAACTGAATGAGAATATTTATTATATATTTAAGGAAAATTTGCAGGTTGGAGTTGGCTGAGAAATCTTTTGTGGGTTTCCCTATACTTGGTACTGATTTTACTAATGGAAAATATCTAGATATTCCTAATACAATTACTACACCCACATAATTAGCATAATAAACATATAAGCCTGTGAAGATGGTAGTCTAATGCACTTGCCATGGTCTTATCTTATAGTGAATTCCAAGTATCCTTGGCAGCTACCTGAGTGTCAATCAGGGTAAAAAATTAACAACAGAAAAGCAATAGCTCTCAAAATAAAAGACCTCAAGTGTGAACCCTGCATAAGAGAAAATTTAATCCCTTTTATCAATAAAAACTGAATTTGATTTTCATTTCACACTAACTTTCCATCAGTGTGGCAATACAACTGAACTGCAGTTTCTTCTCAGCAGACTTCAGTGTTAACATCCATGGTGCCCAAGGGCTGATGGGAACTCTAATGGGAGTTTCCATGCTTCTCAGTGTGCTGCTGAAACTTCACCAAATTATTTCCCTCATCCAAGGCAGTACAGTGCTTCAGACTGAGATGTCTGTAAGTCTGAAGGATCCAGCTCCTTTAGATGAGCTGCTTTTTTTTTTTTTTTTTTTTTTTTTTTTTTTTTTTTTTTTTTTTTTTTTTTTCAGACCGTGAGGCATGCAGACAGGAGAGATTACAGATAAATCCAAAGACAAGCAAGATCTAGACCCTCTTCTTCCTGCAGCTGGTAGTGGCTGAAGTAGTTACAACTTACTGCATGTAACCACTGCTTCCATGGTCACTGCCTAATACCTCACTGTCTAAATGAGCTAATTAACCTGCTCTTTTCTATCAAGACAAACAATGTGAACCTGTTTCCATGTTAGTCCTGCACTAAAAGGATGACTGAAATAAGGATGACTGACACAAATGAGGATGACTGAAGAAGCATGGTAGCAGTTTCACAGTACAAGTAAACTCCCAAATTATTCCTGTACCAAAAGAAACAATGCTGCCAACAGAGACAGATAAAGCTCTAGAGTACATATGGAATAAGATTGAGGGTGAATTAGTAAGTTACTGGAAACTGGAATCTAAGTACAGGTTCACCAGCTCCAGAGACCTGCTTGCAGTTGGTTCAGCCTTCACAAAAGGTCCACTGGCCTTCTCAACTAATTTGTGATACAGAGAAAGCCAGTGAGAGATCTGCATGGAGACACGTGGAACAGAAGAGACCAGTCAACTGAATGGAAAATATCACCCTAATGGCAAATAAACACTACAGCCTAGCACACCTCACATTAATTCATTTCTATTCCACGTCCACAGCCATGGAAAAAGCCTGCTTTTGAAGCATTTTCCAGGGATAAGTCACTTTTTGTGAAATAAGTGTGAAATGCTGCCTTTCATTAAGGGTAAGGTCATGTTACTGCCTGTTCCCTCCCCTCTCCATTATCAGTACACGCTCCATTTGATCCCAAGCCCCTCCAGGCTGTGCTGCTCTTCTGGAGCTCTTCTACACATCTACCTGTGTAACAACTCTTCTTAACCACCACCACAAGCTCAAAATCTTGAGCTTCCATTACCTCTGTTATCCAGACTTACAGGCATCTGCCTGGAGTACTGCCCTCTGCATACCTCCTCCTCCCAGTTCAACACAGCCAAAACAAGTTGCTTTCTACACCTTCAGGGCTTTGTTCAGGCCATTTGTGTCTCTACTCTCTTGTTTTTGAAAAGTCTGCACCTACCTCAAAACGTCTGAAACAGAATGTGTTGCTTTCTTGCAAGCACCATTTCACCCCTTGCTTCCCTAAAAAGTTCTTCGGGGTGAGAGTCACCTTCATATCCTTTATCTGCCACCAATCCTAGAATCTGGGTAGAACTTGTAAAATTATGGCAATGATAATAATGATGGGCAGCCTTAATTGCATACAGGTATCTGTGACAGTGGGATGACCCAGGTAACAAAGAGGGTGTGTTACTTACTGCATGTCAGTTGTATGGCAGAGGTTGCACTGACTTACCAAGAGCACTGACTCGAGTCTTTGCCTCAATGTTTGCCACTGAAAACCACAGAAACTTTCCCCAACATGAGTAGACATACTGCAGTATCACGCAATGGGGACTTCTTTCGTGGCTGGAGAGGTGGCATGCACATAACCTGAGGTGACAACACGCAGACATATGCACATTGATATTGTTACAACAGGTACTCTAACAATCAGGGTCCTTGAACCCAGGAGTGTGCTCACAGCTGTGAGCTGGGTAAAGAGCAGTTCCAGGGAAATCATGGACAACCAAAAGGAGCTAAGGAGGGCAAAGCCATGGTAGCACAAAGGTGGAGTAAGTGCACCAGGGAGATCAAGTTACTTGGAAGCAAGAATCCAAAAGTAATCATTGTATGCATTTGCCACCAAAACATCTTTCTAAGTCTTTGATTTCATTTCACATCTCTCTCAAATCAATCCAAGTTTGTTGTTGTTGTTGTTGTTGTTGTTGTTTTGTTGTTGTTTTCTCTTTGCACAGGAGAGGTTTGTGTGCTCACTGAGTCAGCATACAAACTGTTGTAAATGAAGTTAGCTAACTGTGACGCTCCAGTCTGCACACAGGGCGATTACCCAAAATACTTCAGACACAGAGAAAAAAAAAAAACAAAAAACAAAAAACAAACAAACACTGGCTGTCAAGGAGAAGCACTACGAAACTAAATGATGAGAGTACTCTGGGGGAAAAATTCCAACCCTCAATTCTGCAACTGCAAGAAAGAACTGCAGAGCCAAGCCCTGCCAGATTTTATGGAGCTGAATGGGCTGAGCTAAGGGAAATACCAAGAATCTGTTTATTTATTATATTCCCCATACAGTGAGTTTTCATAAGTTCCTGAGCCACTTAGAGGGGGAAAAAATCACAGCTTCTTTTTTTCCCTCATTCTATTTCAAAATTTAAATAAATGGTCAGAAAAAAACCTTCCTCCTTAGCTGTTCACAGCCTCTGGAGTTGTTTCCCAGTTATTCTGGGGCTTTTACAAGCACAGCCACTGCAAATGAACTCTTAGCCATGGGCAGAACTGCTTCACACACTAACCAGCAAACACAGAAATCAGAATGACTAGTTTAACACAATCTGAGCAGAAAAGAATAGTGACACTGACACAACCCCTCAGCATAAGGTACTTCAGTTTGCATGTGAAGCTCAGCACTTAGCTATATGGACTGCTGAATGAAAAGTTTTTTTTAAAAAGTGCCTTTTATCTTCAAAGTATAGATGTAGGTGTGGTATCAGCCAATAGTGAAAGTGAACAAGCAGCATATTTTAAGTTGTAACCATCCGAGCAAAAAATAGCAAGTGATATTTTCTCTCTCTCTCTCTTTTTTTTTTTTTTTTTTTTTTTTTTTTTTTTTTTTTTTTTTTATAATGGCTCTCCATGCAGAGCAAGCAAATTATTCTGTGCTGTCAAGAATGCCGGATTCCTACTAGCAAGTCAGCAGTTTCGTTTTAGTAGTGAAAGCTGCAGAAGGCTCTGGCTGTCTGGCAGCTGTGTGTCAGAGCATGAGAAGGACGCTCTCCAGCCCTGTGTGTATGTGTAGCACATCCCCATTCCCTCACTTCTGCAGGGAAAGGGGGCTCCCGCATTCTCTCTGCCTGGCAATGCCGTCTGCTGGCCGTGTTGCTGGGAGGAAAGGGTGAGGAAGCCAAGTCTACTGTAAAAAATGAGTTAAAAGATGGTTCTTATTACAAACATTAGGCTGACAATGTGGCAGGCTAGAAATTCTTTTGCCATTACACAATACTAGGAAATTTGGAGTTTAACTGCAGTTAAGTCAGCCTGACATCAGCATCCCCTTTTGCAGAAAGACAGCCTTTACAAAAAGAAACTGCCCTGGGAGATCCCACACCTGCAGATGGAAGAGGCTACAAGGAGATTCCAAACCTGGTGATGGAAGAGGTTACGAGGTGCAGGGGAAAGGGTCTCTTTTACCAACACATCTAGCTCAACTTTATGTTTATTTGTAGCAGCTCTCCTCCTATATTACCTAAGGGTTACCAGGGCAAACACAGGCTAATAACCCCTCAAATGCATGCATCAACTATGCAAACACTAAACTACAAACTACTAAACTCACTATGAGCCAGCAGCATGCACTCACAGCTCAGAAAGCCAAATGAATCCTGGGCTGCATCCAAAGCAGTGTGGGCAGCAGGCCAAAGGAGGCAATTCTGCCTCTCTTCTCCTCTTGTGAGGCCCTTGTCTGCAGAGCTGTATTCAGCTCTGGGGTCCTCAATGTGAGAAGGACACGGAACTGCTGGAGCAAGTCAAGGTGAGGCCACCAAGTTCATCTAGAGCATCTTCCCTATGAAGTCAGGTGGAGAAAGTTGGGGATGTTCACCCTGGAGAAGAGAAGGTTCCAGCATCTGGAGGAGCCTACAGGGAAGCCAGAGAGAGACATTTTGCTGGGAACTGTAGTGATAAGACAAGGACAGATAGGTACAAACTGAAAGAGGGTAGAATTAGGTTGGCTGTAGGGAAGAAATTCTTTACTGTGAGGATGGTGAGACACTGGAACAGATTGTCTGGAGAGGTTGTGGATGCTCCAACCCTGGTGGTGTTTAAGGACAGGTTGGATAAAGCAACCTTGAGCAACTTGGTTTAGTGGAAGGTGTCCTTGCCCATGGCAGAGGGCTTGGGACTAAATGGTATTTTCTATTCTATGAAACCAGCACTGGCGAAACTTAGGTGCTATAAGCCCATGATTGTGTATTAATAAACTTGTGTAACAACTTACATAAAATGCGGTGTGTCTGTGCCACTCATGTCAAGAAGGACATTGAGGGGGTGGAGCATGTCCACAGAAGGGAACTGAGCTGAGGAAGAGTCTGGAGCACCAGGAGCAGCTGAAGGAGCTGGGAAATGGGCTCAGCCTGGAGAAAAGGAGGCTCAGGAGGGACCTTCTGGCTCTGCACAACTCCCTGACAGGAGGGGACAGCCGGGGGGTCAAGGTCTGCTCCCGGGAAACACGGACAGGAGGAGAGGGAACGGCTTCAAGCAGTCCCCGCGGAGATTTAGTTGCGTGTTAGGAAGAATTTCTTCACAGAAAGGGTGTCTGGACATTGGAATGGGATGCCCAGGGAGGCTGCAGAGTCACTGCCCCTGGAGGTGTTCAAGCAACGACTGGCTGAGTCACTCAGTGCCACGGCCTTGCTGACACGGTGCTGTTCGGTCACTGGGCGGACTCGATGATCTCACAGACCTTTTATCCCGCGATCTCTCCGTTTTCTCTCTCTCTATAAAATTCTATTTCTGTGGCCGCCCGGGCCCCTCCTCCCGTTCTCCCCGCCCTCAGGCGCGCGCGCGCCTGCGCCGTGCCGGGCCCCTAAGGCGGCGCATGCGCGCCCCGCCCCCCGCCGAGGCCGACACCGCCTCCCTGCCCTCCTCCTCCCTTTCCCGGCCTCTTCCCCGCCACCTCTTCCCGGGGAAGGGACGAGGGCGGCCGGAGCGCGGCACGTACCCGCCGCCATGCAGATCACACTGAAGACGCTGCAGCAGCAAACCTTTCGCATCGACATCGACCCCGAGGAGACGGTGCGGCCATTCCCGGGCTCCCCCCGCCCCGTCCCCCCACCCCCGGGACGCGGCCGTGGAGAGGGATGCGGGAATCTGTGCCCTCGACCCCGGGGAAAGGGAGGGATGGATCCCTCCCGTGGAGGTGGCCGGAGTTTCAGTGAGGGTTTGCCGCGGGGGTGATGCGGTGTCCGCCGGGGAATTCGAGGCCGGGGGAAGGGGGTGAGCTGAGCCGGGGGTGATGAGGGACCCCTTTTCCTCGGGATTCTGATGGATAAGAGTGACTTCCCATCCCCGAAGGAAAGGGGCTGCCGTGGCCAAGCCTCCGGCGGAAAGACTTTCCCCCCCTTGTTTTTGAGGAGAACGCCCCGGAGGTGGGAGGGTGAGTAGCTCTGAGGTGATAAGGGGAAATAGCCCGGGACGTGGGAGGGCGAATAAATATCTCACGTAGTCCTGGGGAGGAGAGGAGCGCTATAGGAAACGAAAGTTTTTCCTTTCGGGAAGCGGAGTGCCGTGGGTTAGCAGTCAATGGGGCGCAGATCGCTGCTGGTTTATAATGGGAGCGCTGGGAGAGGGGGTGTTGCGAGAACATCTCTCTCCCGGGGTGGGGCTGGGGGTGCAGCAGAGGGAACACGTGGCGATCCTTCCCATCTTTCCGTGGATTCCCACAAGGGAAACGCTGGGAGGTGTGGGGTTTTTCTGCTGGGGCAGGAGTGTGATCTGGAGAGGGCCTGGTGTTTGCTGCCAGGTGCATCGCTGTGCGTTCGGGCAGGTGTGTGCTGTGGAGGTGGGAGAGTGCGGGAAGGGTTTATTGTTTGGCCTCACGGGGCGAGCTGCAGTGATTAATCAGTCTGCACTTAGGAGGGGAGGGAGTGCAGGAGAGACTCTGCTGACCTCGGTGGAGGCGATATCGGGGTGTGTGATGGGGTTCACAGCAGCTTCATTCCCCTCCCAGTGCCTTCGGATGTGTCTGATGATACTGTGATTGAGGAGGAGACATGTTTTGCTTCCCGGTGAATGTTTTCTTCTGGCATACTGGAGCCCGCAGGAAAATCCTCGGGGAAATGTAGCATTCTGAGATGAGAGGAAAGGCCTTAAGTGAGTTGGCAGGGTTGGAAGATGTTTTGTCACTTGCCTGAGCAGGCATGGTCGCTCTGATAGCCAAGTCCAGACTCACTTGTGGCCTTGGTTTGAAAGATCTGCGGAGGCTATCAGCTTTCCTTTCCAGCAACCTTTCCGGTGGCAGGTGGGCAGTGAACATTTAGAAACTAATTGAACATTGTATCTGATTTTTTAGTCCGTTAGTCTACCCTCTTCTGTTTTATGAAAAATAAAGTGTGACAGGTGAAAGTTGGACTAAGAGCTCATTTTGGTTACCATTGTGACTGAGGTACATGGCAAATGCCTAGGAGAAGCATGAGTTAGAAACCTTCAGATATTTAAAATAGAAGTATTTGCTTTTACTGAGAAAACTCTAATTTTTTAAATTTTTTTTTCTTTTTTCCTCTTATATTCAGTAAGACCCTGGGAAGTAAATTCAAGGAGAGGACTGAAGGAATGTTGCCAGTCAAAGCCCTCACCAGTTTAGGAGACAGCAGAATGCAATGACTTCAAGTTGGATTGTGGGAAATGAGAATGCTCTCTCTGTTTAGAAATGTAGCTGCTACAGCAGCTCAAAATAAAAATGCTTCTCATGAGCATAACTTCAGGTTTTGGCCAAGAATGGGTGGTAAGACAGGAAATCTGGTAGAATTTGAGGAGAACTTTGTTTTAAAAAGAGCAGGGTAAAGACTTGTTTTTATTCTTAGCTGTAGAGATGGAAAATGTGTTTAAATTTCTGTGGCACGCATTTTAGAAAATGATGAAGAAATTACTGTTGGAAATGTTAAAAATCAGAGAACTTAGTAAAGAGAAGTTCAGCTTTGAGCCTTCAGTTACAAACTGAGTCTTAAAATCAGAAAACGCTTTGAAATATTCTGTGTTGAGGAAGTGTCTCACAAATGTGTGCTTTAGAGCTCTCAGTCAGATTTTTTGGAATACATGAATTTCAGCTAAGTGCACTAGTTTCTTAGATGAATTTCCTGAGACCTTAAAACATGTTTCATGTAGTAAGGGAAACATTACTTTTAGTCTTTGGACCATGTCTGTGTTTCTCAGAGGTAGGCTTGTTTACTTGGATTTCTGCCCTATGCTGTGACAAGGCCAAAATTCATGCAGTTGCGATAGGCACAGGAAACCTGTGACTCTGAAGTTGGGTTCTGGTTCTGTAAAATTGCTTCTGTGTTCCTAGCAATTTTTCCCCTTTAGTCTCAGTACCAAATTAATCTGGAGAGCTTTGATGTTACTGTGCAAGGTAGAATTCTGACAAGATTTAATGCATGTAACTGAGAGCTGTTGTTGATAGGAATATTTAAACCAACCTCCAGTAAGAATTTAAAGCAATACACTTCTTAATAACTAATTAGCCTTGCTAATTAGCTTTTTGCACAAACAGCTGGTCTTTTTTTTTCCTATTAAATCACACGGTTCAGTTTTAAACTTGCCTTGGTTTGGTTTGGCTGTGTTTTAAAACATGGCAAACTGAGTATTTTGAGTGATAAAAACTAGTTTAAGCTATCTTGCTTGCCAAAGCACTGGGTGAAGACTGTCAGGTACTCTGACTGAAAGACTAAAGAAGATGAAAATATTTAGGCTCAGGCCCTATTATTGGGGAAAGCCTGTTATCAAATGAAATTTACGTAAGCCTGGCTGTTTTTCCTTAAGTTTTGTGTTGCACCCATCAAGCCATCCACACATCCATCCACAGGGGTGGATTTATCTGTTGTGGTCATTCTCGTGTTCCCAGTGGGGCCACTCAGGACTTGAGCCTTTAGACTTAACCAGGGTAAATGAAAGCATGTATCCATCTGCACAAGCTGCCACTTCTTTTTGTTGGCTCTCTGTGAGAAAGTAAATATGTGAAACGTTGTGTTAGGAGCAAATAATATGCACTGTCTGACCGATGCAGACCTGTGTAGCCACAACTCTTGTCTGAGGTGACAGTGCTGACACTGTAGGCTTCTTAACGTAGCACTTCTGTTGCGGTTATCACTATGTAGACACGAAGCAGAGTTTCAAAAATCTTCAACAGACGTTCTTAACTTTGAAAGTGAAACACCAGGCTAAAGTTAAGTCTGTCCTGTTTAGTTTTCAGCTCCCCCTGCGTTGTTAACCTAAAAACCTGGTTGTCAAAATGCAGAGAAGTACAAGGAATATTCAGGATGTCAGCAGTCTTTTGGCCACAGTCTGTGTGTCACATAATATGGGCTTTCACATTTCACTGTTCTACCACAGCACTTGAACACCCAGGAAAAAGCCAGCTTGATTAACACCATGTCAGCAGAACACTTTGTTTTGGATGTTTGAGCTTCTGCTATGTTCTGGTGTGTCCTTAGTATGTGTATGCTTTATTTAAACGTCTTTATGGAGATTTCTGGATGCTAATGTTACTGTGTCAGAAGAATTAACTTTATAACTGTTCTGGAAGAATCAGGGACTATTGCTGAGTGAAATGGTGAAAGCTGACTCCAGCTTGTTACCTGTGAATGAGTATGAACTCTTGACAACCTCCTTGCTACGTGTTTCGGTGCAGGTTAATCTTACAGCAGTTCTGGGTAAGAGGATTGCTTTTGTATTTCTCTGGGAGTTTATCATTTTAGTGGTTAGAGGAAGAGTGCTCAGTTTCAGTAGTACCCTTCAAGGTGAGAGATGTTTTTCTGTTTCACGTCTTGGTATTTTTCTCTAATTGTTCTTTGGGTTGTACAGTAGGTATTTTTCTTCTCTTCTGGAAGATTGTTTTGTTGTTCTTGCCTCTCTTTAGGATTTTATTATTGGGGGTGTGTGTGTGCTTGCACAGGCAGAGGAAGTGTGAATTTGAAGGGCTTCTACTTGCTGCTTGTGGTTTGATACATGACTCTGCAAAATTGTAACTTCAGGAGTAACTTACTAGAGTAAGAGTAGCTACATTTTTTTCATTGTTTTCATACTTTCTTCACGGACTGTAGCATTTTGTAGTTATGGTCTGTTATAATTCATATTTGTTTAATTAACTCTCTAGGGACTTTTTGCTACTGCTTTTCTTTGGTGGATAGTAGTTTTCTCTGTCCTGGTTAGAGTTAGGATTTTCAAGCAAGGAAGTTGTTCTGATTCTTGGCTGAAGAAGGCTAGGCTTTCACGTGTTCAGGAATATTTTCCTGAAATTTTAGTGAGTTTTTTAAATACAATTTCAAAAGAACTTTGGGCAGGATGACATATTTAAAAAAAATAAAGAAAAAGATAAGATAGCATAAATTACTTCATACAACTAAAACTATTTTTTTTATATTGGAATATGTTTTTACATGTTACCCATTTTTCAAATGCCATGGCTCTGCCCATAATTTTTTCAACTATTTCACTGAGAATGTTAGTACCCACTTTAGCTGTCAGCAAAGAGAAGTTAGCTTTGTACTTTTAATAATTTGGCAGTTTTATGTGCTGTATTTCTCAAAATCTTAACTTTCTTGGGTCACCATTCCCAAGGTGACCAGTACACTGAGAAGTTAAATATGGAGCTTGTATATACCTAAGGATGGTTCTGTAGATATATTTAAGGTCTGTTTTGCAGGTATGATTGGAAAGCAAGGGTATCTGTCCCTGATATAGATAACAACAGGCTGGAAGGTATTCCCTTTGAAAGTTAGTGAAAGTGGAGAGTACATTTT
Organism: Prinia subflava; assembly: GCF_021018805.1. Lineage (NCBI taxonomy): Eukaryota > Metazoa > Chordata > Aves > Passeriformes > Cisticolidae > Prinia > Prinia subflava. The sequence continues at coordinate 30,190,864 of NC_086283.1, read as the reverse complement.
AATTAAAAAGGATTAATATGAGCAGATGGTCCTGCTAATGTCTGGAGTCCCATTGCTGTCCTTGTGCGTAAAGGCCTGTGTTTAGTCACAAACGTTTCAAAAATATTTTCTTTGAATTTTTGAAACACTGAGAAGTATATCTGTAGGTGTGAGCAAGGGGTTGTAAATTTACAGCACTGAAGGGCGTGGCTGGCAATGTTTTCTCCCACCAAGGTTTGTGTCTTCGGCCACGGTTCCTGTGAGTGGAGTGGACTCAGTGAAACAAAATCTCTCTTTATTTCACAGGACATGGTGATATGCAGCATGTCTTACCTAGAGCCTGTAAGGGTGTCTGTCCCTGCCCTGCAGGGATCACCAAAGGAGCTGGAAAGGGAGAGGGAAGGTCTTGCTGTGGCTGTGAGCATTGAATGTTGTCTACACTGACTCTGGTTCTCCATCTCTTTGTCTTTCCCTGTGTTTTTGTGTCAGAGGCACCCCTCCAAGTGGCTAGTCAGCAGGCAGTGTTGGAAAACGGTTTTGTAAGTGTCTTTTAAGAATTGATCTAAATGGCTTGTCAGTTTTCTTCACACTCAAACAACTGTGTCACTTTTATACTCGTAAATCGGTTTGTGGGGAATATGCCTCTTGTAAAAATTGTCTGCCCAAAGCTACAGGAGGATCAACAAGACCATGCAAAAGTCACCACTCAGAATGTAAGCTTACTTCCTAAATCAAGCTTTTGTGGCTTCAGAGGACTGTCCATCTTGCTACTTTTCTTCAAGCTGCAGATTCCTGAAAACTCTGCTTTAGGTTGAAAGTTGTGTTCTGTGTTAGTACAAAGCTGCATGAATGCAGCAGCTCTTTTAGTCACCTTTTTGCATTAGAAAACTGGTCCCAATGTATCCTCTTTCAGGTAGGGCTTAGATCAGTTTTGAAATGCAGGGCAGAAGTGTATGGAGGCCTGGAGGCCAGCTTTGAGATCAGAAATTATTTTTGTTGATCCCTGGTCAGTGCATAACAACTACTAGGCTTCTAAATTTCACTTGTGTGTAGATGAGCTCAATTTTGTAGAGGAAATTAGAAATGTAGATGTAATTGCAGAGAAAATAAATGTCAGGGCTAAATTTGGATTTTTACCTTGACAATTCCAGACTATTTTTCTTTAGAGAATGCTGCTTCTTTCTTTGTATGCAAACTTTAGCAACAGTAAACACAGCAAGTAAATAAAGGAGCTTATGAATGCATTATTCTATCTGTTTTTAAATGCTGGAGTAATTCTAGATGCCTTGTTTATTTGAGTACAGCTGTTTGTTTTTTTTTTCCAGGCGCTTACTAAGCTCGTAAACCTGACTGGATTCACAAGACTCTTCCTCTCCTGTAGTTCTTCCCAATTACTGTATCTGTTATGCCTTTGAGGCCTGAAGTAGGGCAGTGATCTGTTCATGTAACCACCATGATTGCCTTCTGACTAAATATGAGTGTCCTGTTTAGAAAGACAATATAAGAGAACACTGTAAATGGAGTTTTGTGCCGGAAAAAACTGTTTTTATATTTTGTAGAAAGAAGTAGCTAGAACCAAAAGCATTCTTACCACTAAAAGTACCATCAAGCGTTGACTTATGAGCTTAGTAGTTTCCTATCCTGAGTGTGTTTTCACTAGTAGGCACAGTATTTGTCATTAATCAGTTGCTGATCATGGAGTTTGATTAAGGGTAGTAAAACCTGTTGCACTGGTCAGTTTGTTGCTTCATTAGCAGGTTTATTGTCTGTACAGGTGCATTGTCCTCACCTGACTTTGAATAGTGTCTGTGTAGCAGTGTAATGTGGTAAATATTTTTGCAAAGATAGTGGGAGGAGAAGACTCATTAATATTAAGCCTAAATTCTAAAAAAGTTTTCAGACTATGATGCCCTCCCTCAGGGAAAAGAGCAAAGCCCTTTGGAGTAAAAGCTTTTGTCCTTGTCTAACTAAGACTTTTCCCAAAGTCTGTGAGAAACCTGTTAGCCTGCTACAGAAAAAGATGAAGAGTGGTACAGAATTATAAAGTAGATTAAATGAAAAAACTCTCTGTGCAGCATTTATTCTCAAAGAGAAGCAGTTCAGCAGTAGGTAGGTTGGTAATGAGGGTCTTTCAGAGTTGGTCTTGGGATCCATCTCTTCACAGTCCTTTAATTTGTTTGATTACAATTTGAGTACAAATCAACAGAAACATGACTACATTGATAAACACAAAATTTACCATTAGTACCTGGCTGCCTGATTGAGGGTCAGACTTTGGTAAACAGCTTTCAGATGAACAGCATGGATTAATTGGAACTGTTAAAAGGTGAAGCCCTGAAGATCATAGATCCTGAAACATCCAGGGAGAGTAGTGATGCTATTCTGCTTCAAGTATGCAGACAATGAATTGTTACCTTTTGAATGAGGTGTCGGGAGCCTTTGGAAAACTGTGATTCTGACATGAAAGGAAACTAAAGGAGACTCACTTAGCTTAGCTCACAAGTTTGGGTGAAATTGTGTAAATGTTTTACACTGGCAAGCACCAAGGGATATGGGAAGGCTACTCATGCTTGTATTATAACATCAGCATAAGAACAAATCAATATTAATAGTCCGTGAATTAACTTGGGCTGGAAACTAGGGAAAGACTTCCAATATCAGAGTAAACTTTGTAGCAGCTTCATGATAGAAGTAGCAAACAACCCTGGGTGCATCAGATTCCTGATGAAGATCGTGGTGTGGGAGATGGGCTTGTGGCTTGATGTTAGAAGAGATCCTTCCCAGTTTCTCCCAACGCCTCAAGAAATGAAATAATTTGTCTTGCCTATGTAATTATACATTAAAGCCGATGAAAGTACACTTTTTCATTAGGATTTATGAAATGGGTCTCTGAATAAACTGATGATTTTTGCCTCTTCTGTTATTCTGTATTAATTCTGTTAATTAATTAATTCTGTTATTCTGTTATTCTGTATTAATGCTAGGTTAGCATTAATATGAGGTAGAAGAAATGAAAATTAGTGTGAGAGGGAAGGGGAAGGGTGTATGATCAATGGGAGATGCTTGCCTGGATGGAACCCAGTGTGCTCTGCTTGCGTAGCTGGCAAAAAGTGACTGCAAGGAACCACTGGGAAACTCAGCAGTAGTGACTTAATGAAACCCATTTTTAGATGCCTGTCTGGGATGCAGTTGATGACTGGTGTTTCTTTGAAAAACTTCAATTTTTCAGTTAGGAGTCAATCAGCTCTAGCTCTTTGTTAAACATATTGCATGGCATGTATTCTTGAGAACACTACATTCAGTTTCTGAGTAGTAGGGAGAGTTTCATGTCTAAATTCATAGGGGACAGAAGAAAGTCATCTTACTTGTAAGTGCACTTCTAAATCTTTTGGGTAAGGTGTTTGTAGATGAATTGATGCTCTTTCTTAGAGATATTGCCATAAAGTACAGGCTCTGTTTATTGTGCTGTGAAATTTTATTAAGGGCAGAGGAAAAATGGGATTTGGTGAGGACTGAAATACATTTTGAACCTTAATCAGGTTGAATAAAGCTAGGAGGCCTGAAGGTTTATTTTATAGATCTGTATTTGTGAGACAAATAAATCATAATCTATGGATGATTACTCAGTTTGACAGATCAATGTGTTGGGTGTGCTTGCCCAAAATTAATTTTCATTTAATAAACAATGGCGATGCTGAAGTCTAGGTTCTCAGCAACCTAATTTGCTAGAGGCGAAGTTTAAGATGTTGCTTTTTTCAGCAGTTCACTGTACCAGCAGCTGGAAGATGCAGCTTTTCAGAAAAGCATTGAGAGGACTTCTCCCTCTCTCCTTCTCTTTGTTTTTTAAATTTCTCATTGAAAATGGGACATCTATGTTTTAGATCTAAATGAAGGTGGATCAGACTACTGTCTGACATACAGTTTGTTGCACCCTCATGCATTTTCTTCTCTTACCAGAATTAATGGCACAGTTATTTCTCACTATGCCTTCAGTCACTCCAGTTAGAACTACAAGAGGAAATTCTATGCCACTGGAATGTTACTGCTAAAACTGATGTATCTGATCTTATCTATTCCTTTTTTGTTTTGAGCATTAGTATTGTATCCTCTGGAAATGATGTGTTTCTGGCCTCCTAGGCTAGGCAGTGATGAAAGCCAGAAGAATAGGCAAGCGCTTTTTATTTTAGCCTGAGTGTTTCTTGAACTTCTGTCTCTAATAGGAGAATGATCAAGCCTGCAGCTGACTGCATTTTCTTGCAGGTTCAAGCTCTAGTGGTTAAGAGTTGGTTTAAGTCCTTTTGTTTTTTCCTTTGCATAGGTATGATCCTATCAGTTCATTGTGTTCATTTGAGATATGACAGATTCCCTTATCTAAATCACTATTCTTTATAAAGCAGTTAAGCAATGCTCTGAAATGTTCTTGAATGTAATCTGGAAATTACTCGACTATTTGGTGTATTTTCAGTTTCAAAGGAGCACTTTGAATGACATTACAGAGTTTTAAGTTTGTAATTCGGAGCCCATGGTGTGTTGCTGTCAGTCACCATGACATTGGGTATCTTTGGGTGGCAAAAGTTCACAGTAGAGTGACTGTCCATTTAAATGAGAGACCTATGTAAATGATCTTCCCCTTTGCAAATGGCAGTGTCCCTGGGCATAGATAGCAAAATACTGTAAATTGGCTCAGTTATGTTAAGCTTGAATTTCTTTCAGATTTTTGTAAGCTGTCAGCTGGAGAGCTGAAGTAATTTGTGTTCCAGTTTAGGACATAATCTGTTCTTAAACTGATTGATGTGCATGGCAGGAATACAGGCAGAGAATAAAGACCAGCACTGAAAACTGTAATGGCCGTTTCTCCTCTGGATTTACGGTTTTTTCAAGAATTAAGAAGTTAATGGTGGCCCCTGTATTGGCAAGCTGTAGCCAAAGATTATCTCTGTTTTTTAGGAGCAAACCTGTAGTTTGTTTTTGTGTTCAGAACCACCATGGTTCTGTAGCCTCATGGTGTTATTTGCATTGATAACTACTTCACTGAGGCAATAAATACCAAACTCCTTCACATGGATCCAGTTACTGCATAGTAATTAGTGTATGTCTTTAGTCCATCCTGACCTAGACCACCACAATAATAAAAATTATGTAAGTATTAGTATGCAGAGAGGGTTTTTGGATTGTGCATGGGGACTGTATAGCTGAAGCACAGCCACCTGCATGTCCAACAAGGCTGCAACTGCCTGTGTCTGCCAAATTAGTTTTTCTAGGTGTGATCTGTGGAACATGGGTCTGCATGCTCTACACAGTCCTCAGCACATGAAAGATTGTTGACCTGTTGGAGCTGGTTCAGACAAGGCAGTGAAGATCTTCATAGGTCAGAGCACCTCCTCTGGAGACAAACTGAGAGAGCTGGGATTGTTCAGGCTGGAGAAGAGAAGGCTCTGGGGAGACCTTGGAGAACCTTCCAGTGCCAAATGGGGGCTTATAAAAAAGATGGAGACAGACTTTTTAGCAGGCCTGTTAAGAATAGCTGTAAGGAAGGGATTTGGTACAGTGAGAATGGTGAAACACTGGAACAGATTCCCAGAAAAGGTTTTTTTGTCATTTCCTCTGAACCCATGGTGTAAATGGAAGTTTGCTTACATCTGGAGATAAATGCCACATGCCAAAGGAGTGAAAGCATAGTCCTGTTTGTTGCAGGCTTAGGGAAGGGGGAACATTCTGGGAGGTTTTCGAAGAAGGCAGTGACTCAGGTCACTTGCGGTACCTCAGTCACAGCACAGTAATAGTAAGGGGAAATGCTACACACAAGTGGTCAGCAAGGGCAAATGAATCGTTGGATCCTCCTACAGTAAATATATTAACTCCTTTTCATAGATCCAACTATTGTGTAGTAAATCAACATATGTGTTCAGTGTGTCATGACCTAGACTTCTAGTTGTTCAGACATTTATGTTTGAGAGAATACATCTTGGTTTTGTTCCTTGTGGGGAAAAAGACTGTTCCCTGGAATAAAACAATTGAAAATGAAGAAGACAAAATAGACATTTGAAGCCAATACCTTGATTGATGTAGTGGACATGAAACAAGCTTTAATTTTCTCCCTCAAAATAGATTATACACGTTATTCACGTTGCAATATTTGTTACAAATATATGACAAACATGGTAACTGGGTATAAAAGAAGTAGCTTCAAGTTACTATCTTTGAGTGATAGGTAGAAGTGTATAAGAATACCTAAGGAGAGTGTTAAAAAGTAGACATTTGGAAACAACTGGCTTTTAACATGGTTCTAGGGAATAATTAGTCCAAGTGCATGTAAAACTTTAACTGAAACTCTGTGAAGTATTGGACAGTTTTAATATTAAAGTTTAGGAAAAAAAAATCCTTGATCTGTGGTGAAGGAGATGGTTCAGTAGCAACGTGAGTGACTTCCATCCTTAAAGTGGGGGAGGACTTAACAAGTCATATTTTTAATTTTCAAGAAAATATAAATAAATGTAAATCAAAGAATAGGACAGATTGTTGTAAAATAAGTGCATGAGAATTATGATGCTTTCAGCAAATTACTGTCAAATTTGACTGTCTCCAGGACTTAGGAGTGGCAGTGACCTGCTCTTAATTTTGCTGTGGGAAAGCAACTGCCTGGTTGGAGACTAATTCCAAAGAATTTGGCAGATGCGGGAGTGGTATGTATGATAAAAAATACCAAAAGCATCCTTTCTTCATTGCTAGGGAAAAAGAGCTGGCTCCCTATTTTTGTTTAGTTCCATAGAGGGAAGCAATATGTTGTGTTCTGTATCCTTGCAGAGTTTTATGAAAAAGGTTTTTTGAATATTCAGAAAAGGTGGTGTTTAGAAGGTGGTGTTATCTTGCAGTAACAAGCTCATAATAGATTGGTTGTCTTTGTTTTGTGTATACTGGGAGTGTCTGCAAGAAAGCAAGAAGAATTGACTGTGTGTGCAGGCAGTTTGTCTTAAAACATGACTGCAGATGTGTCAGTAGAGGAATGCTTTTATAGGAGCTTGCTTTACCTTCTCAGGGCAGCGTTATGGAATCTTTCTGGAGAATTGAGAGCATTCTTACACATGACAACTAGCAGTGCCACTTGAGCTATTGGTGCTGTGAAACTGTGGATGGTGCATCAGTGGTCCATGCAAGCAAGTAAATGTGTAGGCTTAGAATTGCTACATGAAGCTGCAGAAACTGTGGTGGAGGGGGAGGAGTTGAAAACAAGTTATGGAAGATAAACATCTGAACATTTTGCTGAAGTGTTTGCATATGGGGACTTCAGGGTTGAATGTCATGGTGAGCCTACCGAAACACACACAGGTATTCCCTGAAAAGTGGTTATGATGATGAAAACCTTCAGCCCTGTTTTTAGCTGGTGTACCTTTGGGGAAAGAACAGGGCAAATGGGTCAAAAGATTAAAACATTTTTGTTCCACAAATTTCTTAATTTACTTTTTTGTTGTGTTTACGCTCATACTAATAACTTTTCATGGAAAAATTAATTACCTAACTTGATTCAGCACAGGAGACTAGTTGGGAAAGGGACATGTTGGTCTGCAAAATGGTTACAGTGACATATTCAGAAGACTGATAAACTTGACATAATCAAGGCATGATTGAAACTACTCTTCAATATTTAAAAGTATACTTAATTAGGTTTGTAATGTGAACTTTATTTTCATTAAGCCTGTTTCTGTGCTTTAGGTGAAGGCACTGAAAGAGAAGATCGAATCAGAAAGGGGGAAAGATGCCTTTCCAGTAGCTGGCCAAAAACTAATTTATGCAGGTAACGGATATTCTGAAGATAACTTATGTGAACCTGCCTTACTTTATGTTGTTTGACTTGGGCATGAATGTTAAGTTTTCTAAGAATTCTAAGAACTGAAGTACAGACAGGATAAAACCCCTCTACGAACACAAAAACAAACTCAGTGTCAAAGGGAACTCTTAATTTTGAATTAGAATATTTAGATTTTAATGCACATATGTCTGTCATCTTTGCTCATGTAACATGATGTCTTGGGGATATGCTGGGTGAAGAAGAAATAGATTTTGTTACAAGAATTCAAGATTTAAGCAGGTCAAAGCTGCTGTTCTGACTTAATTCTTTTCTTGTTCAATTTATGCTATATATAGCTGAAGCATTGCTGTATATACCTCAGAGAGTTAAAAACCAGATTATCTCTTTTTGATTAACAAAAGAAACCCACCGCCAAATCCGTTCTGTGCAAAGGTACTTTCTATAATTTTAAACTCTTTCACTGGAAATGTGTATTATGTACTGGCAAAAAGCAGGCTAATGTCAGTTAAAAACATTAAATTAACTTTATTTGAGCTTTATTTTACTTGCCTTGTTCATTCTGGTGCTAATGTAGAAATCTTTTTTTTTTTGTTCTCGCTTCATGGCAGAACTTTGGTGTTATTCTAATACTCCCCCTAGTGGCAAAAGTGAGCTTGAAGGAAACTTCGGTGAACTTTCCACTTTTGTCATGTACTGCTTTGTAACAAGTATTGTCTTTTTCAGCTCTAATAAGCTAAAACCACTGTTAACAGTGGAGAGATGCTAATGGGAGACAAGTTGGGAGTTGAGTCTCTGTGTTTATTCAGCTCCTCTGGACTATGTCTCATAGCAAGTTTTATGTCCCTGGTACTTTGGTGGGGGGAGTGCATGTCAAGAACATGTGTGAAACTGCATAGCATTCTTAATATTGTGTTTCTGTGATAGCAAAAATCAAAGATTGCATAAGATTCTGTGACATGACTTGAATGTTTTCCAAAGCCAGAATGTATCTTCAGTATTGATTAATCCTCAAAAGCAGTAGGGAATATAGAAAATGAGATTGAGACTATAATATTATCCAAAGATGAATTATCATTTTAATCTTTTGCTTGGACAAGAGATATGAGGATATGTTGATGATGTTTTTACTTTTGTTAAAATGAGCTATAGAATTTTTGTAGTTTGGTAAAGCAAAGTGATACCCTCGGCTAACTTTGATTGGAGAGGCAGATCCATTGTGTTGACATTTGTATTAGGGTGAGGTCTAGAAATCCAGAGTGGTGTGTTCTGAGGAGATAGGATGTCTTCTCAGAACATAAAGTATATATATTATATTACATACATATTAAAGCCTTCCCCAAAGTGCCTATAAAAATTGTAAGTAAACCCACGTAGTTTCTGAGTCAGGTGCTACAGGTATTAACATGCTATTACTGCACTACATGTAATACTTCCTTGAATGTTTGACCTGCAAGACTGGTGGAACCAGTCTTTTGTGTTCTGAGTGCCATAAAGTGCATTTGTTGTTTGATTTCCTTGCAATCATCAGGATAAGGATGTGTCCTTCTAGTTGCAGTCCACTAGAGACGTTGTGAAATGGAAGCAGTCTGTGGCACAACTTCAGAAAATTAGTCAGTTTAAATTGTACAATTTTCCTTGAAAATTCTGAAGTAGAAATAAGTGCTATAAAACTCACTGAAATACGGACTTGATTTTCTGATTTGTAGTGCTACCTCTAAGTCAGCTTGTTCTAAGGAAAGGCAAGAAGTATGTGACTTACTGTGTTCCTAAGTTCTTGCAGAAGTGATGCAAATCTATTTTTTCACAGTACAATCTCTGCTTATGAAACAACAAGTCGTAGTTTAACAAATGTTTCTGGGTTTGCCCAATAGCTTTTTCATCCTTCTGTCAAGGTGGCAAGCTACGGGATGGTTCTAGCTTTTTCTAAGGTTTTAGCCTTGCAAATTGTTAAAGTTGCGAGCTCACACACTTGTTATTGCAGGTAATGCTATTATCTGAAGAACAAATGGAAGATAAGTAGAAAGGATTTTCCCTTACTGTGTAAGCAAGACATAAGTTACTTGGTTAAGCTTTTTATGTGTTAACGCCTTTCCTCAGTATTACGTGTATCTCTGTTGAGGACCCAGTGATTCCAGATTTAATGCTTTTATTTTAAATGGTTTGAAAACATCTTCAGCACTTAGGGCAGCAGTCCTCAAGCTATCCACTACTCTGTATATCGCATAAAGAAAATTGTAGCTCTACTGCTGAAGCTTAATGGCCAAACTTCTTTTTGTTGGGTTAACATTTATAAATCTGCATAAAACATGTTTTCATGAGGAAATGCCAAGATCATCCATTGACTTGCTAAACAACTTCTTAATTTCTGCCTGTTTAATTTCCCAGGTAAAATCCTTAATGATGAAACTCCTCTTAAGGAGTACAAGATAGATGAGAAGAACTTTGTGGTGGTTATGGTGACAAAAGTGAGTAATCATTTCTTTCGAATAGGAAGCTTCATTAATTTAATTCTATTTTTCTTGTGATGAGTGATTGTATATGTCCATCCTTAAAACCAGTGGAATTTCGTTATATGCAAGTTCAGGTCAAGAGTAAAAAGCTTGCATAAATAGATAAAAAATACTGCTTCACGGTCTTGGTTTGCCTAGGCTGATTTGTGCTGCTACTCTGTGCTGAATCAAATAAAAAAATTACTAATGGCTGATTTTGTTTATTTTTTCTTGTCTCTCTGGGTTTTTTTTTTCCCTTTTATTATTAAAAGGAAGAAGGCAACCTAGGTTGTTGTTAAATCATCTGTATGGAACTCTTTCAGCCTTGCCATGTTGCTTTTCATAGTTCATGGCTTTTTCTTCTATCAAACTCAACAGCATAAACCAGTACAGACAGGATACATCTGGCAGTAAACAAACCTGTGGGTTTTGAAAGACTGCAAGTGCAATTTATAGGCAATGACTATGACATGTGTTTGAAGTATTTCTTCTCTGAACCAGTTGTCAGGATGCTTCCAGGAATCAAGCCACTGATTTTCCAGGCATTCCAGACCATTGTGATCTGAACAAAACTGTCTTCTTCTGTGTTTTGGAATATGAAATTAATTTTGAAGCTAGCGTTCCTCCTCCTGACAAAGAAAACATATATTCTGTTACCCTGTATTTCTATCTGGTGGTATTAAACATAATTAAACATGTGAGCTTGTTAAAGATAACTGTTGTTGCTGTCTTCCTGAACGAACAACTTTCCAGTCTGTAGTTTGTCACAGAGGCATTTATCAGTGCATGAGAGCATGTGCAGATGAGATGTCAGAGTCCAGTTTTTCATTTTGTTGGTAGCAGAAGGCTCCAGAGAAGCTGTGCAATTGCCACTTCTGGAAGTGTTCAAGAAATGTGTTGCTGTGGTACTTAGGGACACTGTTTAGTGGTTGATGTGGCAATGATGGGTTAGATTCAATCATTTTAGAGGCCTCTTCAACAATTTTGTGATTCTAAATGCAGATCTCCATGAAGAACTTCTAAATTTAGTATATTCTGATAATAAAGCACCTGCAGTTTCTGCATTTCTTCAGTCTTAAAATATTTTAGCTAGTCTTGGAGCTCAATTGCCCTTTCCTAATTCTATTGTGGATAAGACATTCCCAGTCATGTAGGCACAGACTGCTAACTTTGTCTGATGCTCAGACTTTGTTATATTAAGGGTTTAGGAATCCAGCAGAAAATAACCCCCCTTGCATTCCAACTGTGTCTGTTTTTATTTCATTTAATAAAATGTTATTTACTGTACCTGTCATGTTGGAAGCTATTAATTCTTAACCTTACTTCTCCTTGCAGACAGGAGGTAAAGGAGGAAGTAGATGTTTTCTTCTTCAAGCAGGCAATGTCTGAAAGTGGTGCACCTTGAATAAGTAGTTTTGTTAAAGTTCAGCTATTTCTCTTGGAAAGGCAAAAATATTGGAGTCAGCTTTGTCAGCCCTTGGGGCTATTTCAAAATAATGGGATTCATGCTGCATGCAAGAAAAAAATTCAAGTTTTCATTAGAGATGTGAAGATTATTTCACAATTGCATACAAGTGTTATTCGCTCTAAATATTCTGCTGTAAATTTGGTAGTCCTTCATTCTGTATCCTTGGTGCTCTCTTCAGAACTGAAGTATTTGAGATGTTACTGTAGTGCTCTGAATGCAAAGATTGCATAACTTAAACATGTTGCAGGTGAAGTTTTATTTTTTTGATACATCTTGTTTCCCAACAAACAGCATTCATAATGAAATGTGATTTCTGTGTTAACCACTTTTTTCCAGATCTGAGTGGTGAGAAAAGGTTATGCTTGTTCTGCAGATGTTTTTTTGCAACTTGCTTGGTTTCCTCTGGAAAATGTGCTTTCGTAAAACACAGGATTGTTTGCATATTTAGAATATTGTGGTCTGTAAATATTAAGATTTTTGCATTTCACTTTGTCCTCAGAGTGTGAGTGCTCAGGTGTGTAAATACTTCAGTGACGCTCTCAGTTGCTTGTTTGAACACAGCGAAGGGCGTTAGAAATTTAATATCTTGCAACATTCTAATGTTGTGCTTGATGTTGAGGCAGCAATATCAAACACAAATGGTCTTAAAGAACTGATTGGGTTGCCTCTAGAGAGCCATGGATTTATGAGCTTTGTGCTGTGCCTGAACTCTGTTGTCCTCCTGTAGCCCAAAGCAGCAGCTGGAGCGACTCAGCCATCAAATGCCACTTCCATTGTTGGCTCAACAACTGCAGCTCCCACAGCAGTTGCTGCACCAATCCCTGTTACTACCCCTGTGCCAGCTCCTGTCCCTCCACCACCAGCACCAGATACAGTAGCTTGTGAACCTGCACCTGTGAGTGCTGCAAAAGAGAAGGCAGAAGAAAAACCACCTGAGGCACCAGCTGCTGTCAGTCCATCATCAATTGACAGGTATGAATAAGTCTCCAAAAACGGGTTCCAGTTTCTGTTGCTTCTAGTTTTGATTTTAAGTTTTCATTACAGTGTTAGTTCAATCACTCTCTCTATTCTATATAATTTTTCTTCTTTCTTAACTGTAATTTCAGTCTCTGACTCAAGTATAACATAAGCACCTCTAAGAAGCACCTCTCCTTGCTTATGCCTTCTCCTGTGGGAAATGTGGTCTTGGGAACAAACCTGTGGAGGGGAGAGTTAAATGACACAAGACTTGAGCTCCTGTTAGGCATATCAGAGTTGCTGTCCTGCAAGTTTCTTTTCAAACTGATGATATTGTGCAGTGGGGATCTACTGCTCACAAAGCCCTTGGAGTCTTAAAAAATGTGTCCTGTCCTGCTTGTAATCATCTGATTGTGCCTTGGACCATGTTGGTCAGATTCAAACCATAAATTCCTTATTGCTGTATGAGTCCCTTAATTTCTGGAAAAAGTTTTTTCTTCCAAATGTAGGATATGGTATTGCTCTTAGTCATGTAATGTTTTGAAGCTACAAGGTTGGGGTTGTTTCTGAATGTTCCTTGGCCCATCTGCAGGTAGTTCCGGGACCTGGGAAAACTTTTCACCTCAATTTTCTACGATTGAGAAAATCAGGTGGAAGTTAGAGGTTTCATCCCTCTTGTATGCTGTTGCCTTTTTTTGCTTAAGTTGCTTAAGTACTGTATGGGACTAAATGTTATTAACTGGAATTTAGTGATCCTGAAGTGCTGCATAGCATCAAATCTTCATTTTTCATACTCTGGGTTTTAATTATTTGTGTGTTATTTCTGGGAATACTGGTGTTTAAATACAATCGCTTAAAAATACAAGACAGTATTTAAAACGTCATCAAATGCTGATTTGATGATAACAAAGCAAAACTTGCCTAATGTCTTGGAAAGGTCATCACAAACTTCTTGCACTAAATACACAAATTTATGATTTAATTTTGCAGTTCTGAGAAGTGAGTATCGCTTGGAAATGGAATGCAAGTGAAGTTTCATTTATCAGTCAAATTAACTTAGTTGTTAAAAATAGTAATGAGCGGGGTTTTTTTCTTCTTTTTTTCCCTGCTCAGTTTGTCCAGTAGGTTCAAAGATCAATATTTATACTGAAATAGTGTTTTCCATGTTTTTCATGTACAGTTTGCAGTTTTGTAAGACTGCAGTAAGGGAGCCTCAGTGTACACACTTAACAGGGAGGAATAAAATAATTTAACATGTACATTAAGATTATCACCTGCTTGATTTCAGTGAATACTGTTTGCTTCTGATTTGCTTAGAAGTTAATTACTAAGGCAAGATTTACTGACCCAAGGCCAGGCCAGCTGGCCTCCTGCTTTGCCTTTGATCTTTTTTTGATTGTAAATCTTAACTTCTGACAGATAATAGTAAAGCATTCTTGTTGGAACAAATTATTTCTTGCATAGATCTTACAGAGATCTCTGTAAGTGCCTTGTTGGATTTTTGGTGGTGCCTTCTGAAAACATTCAGATCAATCTGATGATCTTTCACTTGCTGGTAGGAGATGCCAACTCTTGTAGCTTGATAAGTGTGAGGCTCCTGCAGCTCCATGTCCTCAAGTCTATCACGTTATCAAGATGTAACATGTACTCCCAAAATATACACACAATATGTCTATACCTATAAATATACGTCTGGCTGCTTAAGTCAGCTCAGGCAGGGAAAATCCCAGCATTCATGCAAGATTTTTCAGCCACATCCTGTTCCCCTCTGGCTATTTAGAGCAAATCCCACTACTGCAAAATGAATATATACAAATCACAAATGAAAAGTATGAATTTTTGTTTTGATAGCTGGCCCCTTAGAGTTCACCAAGTTTTTGGTACCAGGGCATGGGGGCTGCCTGAGCCCTGCAACCCTGTTCCAGTCCTTGATACTCAGATTCCCATTGCCTGCACATGCACACACACACAGAGGGCTCACTCAGGAACTGGCTGCAGTCTTTGGCCTTCAGACTTCCACAGTGTCTGGTCTCAGCAGTTGCTGGCTCCACAGGTGTCTGGATCCTCCAGCTCACAATTCCCTATCCCTGTGAACTATTTGAATTCCACATGAACGTGTGTGTAAAATAGAGACACGCACACCTTGCATTATGAAAAATTTTTAGAAGGATTTTAATAAAATCTTTATAAATTTTTAGGTGGATTTTAATAAAAAGACAGGATGGATGGGTGATGAGGTGCAGAGTGTGGCTAGGCAAGTGTTTCTTACATATGATTGGCCCTTTTTCTTCTCTTCTTGCTCTCGTGACCCATGCTTTTCTTCTGCATAGTGCCTTAAGCTTTCTTTTCCCTGCCTTTGGTTCTTTGCCTAGATTTTCGCCCAACATTTTTCCTGGCACCCCACAGTGAGTTGCACCACCCTGTAGGCTGTAATGCCCTTGAAGGAGTCCTGTTGACCCACTCTGCATGTCACCCTGAGACCAAGGGGCTGATGCTTTAATTTGCAGCCCTGGGAATGGGGCACCCTTGGCTGTGGCTGATTAGAACTGGTATTCCTCTGCCTAGTGTTGTGCCTCTGTGTTCCTTGCTGTTCATGGAGGTGAGCCTTTAATCCTGTAATTTAACAAATTTGACAACTTGAGATGGAGTAATTGCAAGTGGTAGCAGTTTATATTCCTGGGCAAATAGTATACTGAGATTTTAATAAATGCTTGCCACCAACCTCCTTGGGTCCTCATTGAGGTCAAACTGGTCACTGTGGGGAAGCAGTTAGTGAGACTGCTGTGTGCTTTTGAAAATCCACCTTTTTCTCCCACCCTTTAAAGCATTCAAACAAGCAGATGGCTAATCCCTGAGCAGATGGGCAAGAGCCAAACTTCTGGGGGGTAGCGGGGGAAGGTTGGCCTTGTGTTAAAAATGCTAGCACTGTAAGTTTGTAAAATCTATTCTCACTATAGGACCAAAAGAGAGCTCTTTGGAAAGCCTTGTTGTTTTTTTAAAAACAAAAGGGACTATTAGAGTTACAGCTGCTGCTGCTTTTTTTTTTTTTTAAACAGGAAGTCTTCCAAAGTTTAGTAATTACCATTGCACTTGTCTTCATCTTACAGTACAACAGGTGATACATCTCGATCAAATCTTTTTGAGGATGCTATAAGTGCTCTTGGTAAGTGGTGAGTTTTTTTAATGTAGACATTATTTTGGTGCAGCAGAAACATGTCGGATTAGCAGATGTTGACATTTTCTTCTGTATCTGTCATTGTTAAAGTTGTAATCAAAGTGCTCTTCTCTAAGACCTGAACTTGATATCTTGGAACCAATTTCAAGAACTACTTTACTGAAGATTTCCTTTTATATATTTTTATTGTGTAAAAAGAAGATCCTTGCACTCCTGCTTTTTTCCCCCATTTACTTTAATTTATCTTCCAACTATTCTCTTTGAAGTACCTTGACTAGAAGACTAGATGTAAATATGTGTGTGCTTTTCACTTTTGCACCCCTGAGTGCAGAGCTGATAAAATGGCTGCCTTTATTATTCACTCCTTCCAGCTTTGAAAGTACTTTGCTTTTTTGACACATGGAGATTAGATAAATTCACCAGATCTGCTGCTATCTGAGTTGAGAAATGAATGCTTCCATGTAGTTACAGTCAACTTACTTTTATTTTGATAGTTTAAATAATCTTTGTTTCTCAGTGGAATAGATAGAATAAAAACAACACCAGGGTCTGCCTCTCGTTTATGCTGATTTGGGTAGCTGGGATATTACTAGACAAACGCACAACTCCTCACTCCTGCTGAAACTTTTGGGTTGTTTTGGAGTGTAACAAATTCAGGCACAGAAATAAGGAGGAGGTGGAGTTTTTTATTCTGTCTTTTGTCTTCATATATGAAGCTGCGATTTGGTACAAAGAGTTCAACCAAGTAAACAATTTCACTTACATTTTTGTGTGGCTAAGTTGGAGGCAGGTGCTGTGATTAAGCAGCCCAGGGTGATTTAGAGGCAGCAGTAACATTTTACACGCATTAGTGGTAGCTACAAGGTTCAGTCTATCCAGCTGCTGTTTAGACCTTAGGTGTGACATACTGTTTTAAATTTTATAATACAAAATAGCTGACAGATACTGATAGCAGGCGACAAAAACATTACAACTGAAATGGCTGAAGTGATTGCTGCTACCAAAGATGCTTTCTTAACCATTCATAATATCTTAGTAGCCAAGATGAAGTCATCATCAACACTCTTGTTAACAGGGTTGATCAGCAAGTTAAATGAAGCTGGTGGTCTTGATTCAAATATCTTCAAAATTGGGAAGAAAACCCAAAATATTTCAGGAGCATCACCTCATGATCCATTTTATATGGAAGTTCTGTGGTTGGTGTCTGATGGAGTAAACCCATGTGTCCCTAAGGTGTTTGGAAATAAGAGATATTGAGTGTGATTTTCTGAGTAAGCATACTGTAAGTGTTGTCAGCCAAAAAATTTTCATGGACAATAGTCATGAACTCTGTGATTCTTCTTCTTTAAGAGTGTCCTGAAGTGAATTTGCTTGCTCAAATTGATGGATTATGTTTTCACATCTCAAGTTGGATCCCACACATATTCTAGCTGTGGCTTCTCAATTACATCGTCTGAAATAAATTTACTTTGCTTTAAAAACAGGGATTGGTTTCTGTGATTGAAACTGAAAACTCTTGTTTTCAGTTAAATGCTGAAAAGTGATGTGGCTTTGTATGCTTCGTGAAGATCTGCATGTCTTGCAGTCCTTGTGCAGCCACATCTTTCACAGGAGCAGCCTAAGATTTGTTTAGGGCGTAGGATGAGAATTATGGTGGGGAGTGTGATGAACTGGATTTGAGAGCTAACCCAGCTTTAAAATGTTCTTTGAAAGGCAAAAGCAAAGAGGAGAATCAATTCAGTATTTCCTCAAACATTTCCACTAGCACTAGGACAGATAGTCCTTATGCTATATCATGACATTGCTGGTGTGCAACTTCTGAACTATTACTCTTGATCTCTCTCATAAACTTGTGAAGTAGACTGTATGGAGTACATGCATGTATATTTTCAGTAATTCTGTTTACTTCCTTTGGCTTTTAATTATGCCTTAGGTAGCAGCCTCTGTGGAGCAAGCCAGCCTTTTTGCATCTCTTTTCTGTATCAAATCTCTCATACTGTTTTAATCTCTACCTTGCTTATGCTGAAAAAGCAATACAGAAGTGTTCAAGTAGTAACTAATTACATCAACAGGTGTTCTGTCTTCTTGGTTAGTTTCTTAGGAGTAGTAAGGATAAACTGCTGTGTAAGGAAGAATGTGAGCAGAAGTAGCAAAATCATTATGTTGGGACAATTATTGGCTTGGCTTTTTTGCTTCCCTGAAGTTATGTATAGAAGTACACATCTTTAGAGCAAAGTTTAGGTGATTTTTTTATTTCATGTCTGAAAAAAATGAAGGTAAATGTGAAATGAATGATCTCGTAGTTCTGTATGAAGACATGAAGAACTTACCATTCCTTAAACTCAGGCT
The DNA here is from genome assembly GCF_021018805.1 of Prinia subflava. NCBI lineage: Eukaryota > Metazoa > Chordata > Aves > Passeriformes > Cisticolidae > Prinia > Prinia subflava. The sequence goes on along the minus strand of NC_086283.1, from coordinate 30,172,640 downwards.
GTCACTATTACTTTGAAGCCTAAATGACAAATACTCATATTAGTCAAGGCTTTTAAATCTTTTATTTATGGATAATGCTCAAGTACCCTTGGCTGTTGTTCTGTTGTTTGTTCTTGAGTATACTGCCCTAAGTCATACACCCACTGATGATTTAGAAGCACACATTAAGAAACAGGCAGTGGGGTTGTATTAATGTTGGCTTGAATTAAACACCTCCCTAAGGGAATAAAACATCATGTTTTCTTTGGTTCTTTTAATTATGACTTACTTGCCTTAACAGAGTAGCTCTTTTATTTGTTTCTTTGTTGTTGTTGTTTGTTTGGGGGTTTTATTGGGTTTTTTGGGTTTCTTTTTTTTTGTACTATTGTTAATCAGTTGTTTTTTGTGATGACTGTTACTTTCCTGTCACTAACTTGTTAGTTGCAGTCAGTCAGTAGTAGGATGTCACTGAGATCAGGAATACCTTTGTCTAAGGAAGGAGATGGTCTCAGGAAGGAGATGCCTGTGTTTGTTTGTATTTTTTTCTCAGGAAGATAATCTTGAAGTTTTACGCAATTACAATGTATAATAGAATAGTTAGCTTTTTTTAAATTGTTGTACTTGCTGTCTGCTTTTGAGGCAGTAAAATTAAATGTATTATGAAAAGAGATAATAATCTGCCTTGCAGTAACATTAGTGTAGTGAACAGTTGCCCTTAAATGGCTCCATATATAGTATGTGTACTTTTTGTTTTGGTTGCTGCAGGTGTGGGACAGTTTTCATCTATTTTTGCTGTAAAAGGTGGGGGATTTTATGTGATAGATGTCTAGTCAAACATTAAATTGAGTGAGATAAGAATTAAATGAGAACTTGGTTTCCTGAACCTGCACTGAAGTCTTGAGTGACTTTCCTAAATACAACTTTTAAGTCTTCTGCATGGCTTGAGTTTGTCCATGTTAAGTTGATTAAATTACTTTGATCATCATCACCAGAGCATAGCAATATATATAGCAATATAATGGTCATCACTAATTGTCATCTGTCTAACAACAGCAGGAAGTCTTTATTTGGAAAATCCACAATGACTAATAATTTGACAGGCAGATTTCAAATTAATACATTTCCAAATGTAAGCTGCAGGAGACTTCTCTTGATTACATCAGGAACTGAATATTAGCTGTGAGGATGCTCTTGACCTTAAATGAAAACACTGAAGAGAGAACATTATTTCAATTACAAGTACAGAAGTATCACAAGTACTGCTTTTGTCAGGAGAAGTTGACATTTTCTGCATTACCCTCCACTATTTCCAATCAAATTCATAAAGAAACGACTGAATATCTTTGGAATTAAAGCCACAGAACCACGGCACATTTAATATGATATACTTTTTTCAATGAACAACTGAAATCCAGGTAGAAATTCCACTTATCCACTGAAACTTTTGTGTGTTTGTGATTATTTTAATCTCATTCCTTTAAATGATGGTCCTGTCACTTCTAGTGACTGGTCAGTCCTATGAGAACATGGTGACTGAGATCATGTCCATGGGCTACGAGCGGGAGCAGGTGATTGCAGCACTGAGGGCCAGCTTCAACAATCCTGACAGAGCAGTGGAATACCTTCTGATGGTGAGCACTTACCTTTCCTGCACCTTGTTTTTTGAGTTTTTGTTTTCCATGTAATACCTTTCGCTTTGGTTTTGGTGTTAGTTACAACATTACTCAGTCACTGAGAGTGACGTTTGCCCTCTGGAAAGATGAGATCAAAATTTTGACAGACATGATGTGGTCTAGAAAACACTGAAGTAATCCCTAACCACTTTTACCACTTTTGCTTTCATTTTTTGTTGATTGATATGGATATGTCTGTAAAGTATGTCCAGTTACAGTGATAGCTTTAACTGCCAATGGTTGCCTCAGTGATTTCATGTCACCTCTTAGTGACAGCATTAGTTGATTAATTGTACTTTTGTATGTCTGTCATCCCCATTCCTTAGGTTCCAGTCCACTGTTCTTGCTAATAACGCACAGTGTTCTTAATTTACTTTCCAAACAGAAAGGTTTGAGAGAGTTTTTCTTTAAATTGTGTTTAATTTAACTGATGTTTTCATTTCAGCAGTGTTTTAGAGAAGAAACAATTTTCATTTGATAAATAAAGCTTTAAGGGTTAAACAAACTTCACTGGCATGAGAGGAAATAGAAGAGTAATTTGACTTTAATTAAAACCCTGGGAGTTGTTTTAGGGGCTTTTTGGCTTATTTCTTGTTGTATACTTTAATCTGACAGGTGAATTGTAACCACCATAGAGTGTCTGATTTTGTTGCTTAATCAGTATTTCCAGTACATTTAATTTTCACTCTGGCATACTATTTTTCCCCAATGAAGTTTTTCCTTTTAGCAGATCTGAACTTTATTAAAATCTGGCAACCAGATAGCTTGACCTAATCCTTGCAAAATACATGTGGATTCAATTTCTGATTGATTGATAAGAAATCTGGCATCTTTACCCTCCTGTTATAAAACTTTAATTTTGTTAATGAAGTTTTCCTTTGGTGGTTACAACTACAAGTCCCTGGCATGCTTCCTGCTTACATTAATGTTCCCAAGACTTTGTAATCTTCAGATTTTAAACTGACAATAAATGTTTTGAGTACAGGAATGTGAAAAACTTAATTCCCAACTAGCATTAGGCCAAGCAAGGGTGAATGCAGTAGCTCCCAATTCTGTCATAAGTCTGCAAGTTCAAACATTTGTTTGTCTTGTAAAAAAGTTGAGTTTACTGTTCATCTAGTCTGTAAATACACCATTAATTCAGTGACTCCCTTGACTGTTAGGCCTGCTGTGTGTGTGGCAGTCCTACACAGTGTGCAATTCTTGTGCACTCAGTTTCAGCATTTTCGTACTCTAGCTTATTTCTGTTCAGAAACTCCAGAATAGAGATAGAGTATCCCTGTGATGGAGCTACAGGTCAGGTCTGCCAAATGCATTGACTGCTATGAGTTCATTTCTGGTCTTTCAGTAGGTGCTGTATATAAAATGGGTCATCCTGTTCTGTAAGATGTCCCTTTATGTTTTGTGTTATCCTTCACTGGAAATATGTTTTCTTATTTTCTTCCTATTTTTCCGGCTGGAAAGGGAGTAGGGAGAAATGATCTTGCTCTTGGAGACCATGTTAGATGGCAGAATTTTTGCTGTCCTTCTAGAAGAATCCTTTTGCGGTAAATGGTCTTTGTAACTGTTCTGGATCTTCTGGGGTCTGAAGGTGTTCCTTACTCTCCTGCTGCATCAGAACAAGGTTCTTTTTAGGTATTATTGATCTGATCTGTTGATGACACTATTCTTTGACCCTCTCTCTGCATTACTTCCAAACTATCATCAACACTATTTTTTATATAATATGCAGATTAGGATTAAGGCATTGAGATCTGTAAGTGCAACAACACTGTCCAGTTTAAAGAACCTGGGTACAGCATGGGCAAGGTGTTGGAAAGGACTTAAACTCCAATTAAAGCAGCTGTTCCTCAAATGAGCCCTAAAGATTCTACTTGTCGTCCATGGTTCAGATGGCAAGCTCTTCAAATTTCATGGCTTGATCATTGAGGATTATAGATATAATCCTGTGACTGTGACCTGTGGTTGTAGAAGGAGTTGCAAAAGATGATCTTTATTTTTCTATGGCCCAGACTCATCTCCAGAGGTACTTACATTCAGATCTCTCAGCCAAGGATTTCCTGACCTCTAGTTAGGAAGGAGTTTTTTCATCTCTTTATTAACCAGACTCTTAGTTTGGATGTTTTTAGGGAACATTTCTTTAGTGTGAGTGTAGTCAAACAACTGAATGTAATTCCTAGAGAGGTGGCCAACATCCTGTGCCTGTCAGTATTTCAGAGGCATTTGGACAATGCCCTTTACAGGCTTTAACTTTTAGTCGGTCTTGAATTGGTCAGTCAGTGGGGCTAGATAATCATTGTAAGTACCTCCCAGCTGAAACGATTTTGTTCTCTATTCTGTGCAGAAGCTGGACCTGATGTGATTATTGCCCTGCAAAGAGCACTGCCAGCTAAAAAACGCTGTACTGCTGAGTTTAGCAGTAAACAATTGTTTCATCCACCATAAGGCAACAGTGGCCTTTCTTGCTGTCCAAGCAGTGTTTGCATTTAAAGTGGCTTGTGTGTGGTTTAATACCATGCTTTATTCTGCTGTGTGAACAAGGTCCATACGCTTCACCGGCATTGTCTGATTACAACTGTATACACAGTCTCTGTTATTTGGGCAAGGATACTTCAGCTTTTGTTCAAAAGTTAAGATGATGTTCAAGATGACAAATAATTTCTAATTAAATTTGTTTGAACTAGTTTACACAGTCCTTCCATTCAAGAGCAAACTTAAAAGTTTAAACAAGCACGTTTGACCTGGACACAGAATCCAGTAATGACATATGCCTGTGAATAGGTGAAATCAACCAGTAATTTTGTAAGAATAACCAAAGTTGTTACATTATACTTGGTAGTTGCCAGAAATTACTGATTTGATGGAAAAGGTATTTAACCAGTGCTCTGTAAGCCACTGATAAGGGAGAGTTACCTCAGAATTATACCATGAATGGAATCTTCCTCCCCCTCAGTGGAGGCAGGGATGTGTAGCAAGTTTACTGAGGCATGTGAAGGTAATGAAGTGTGTGATAGCGAAATCTTGTAGTATTTATTCCCCTGGGTGGCTTAAATGTGCACTTGATGATCAGGAGATTTATATCTTGATGTGCTTCTTAATAAGCAGGTAAGGCTTTGCTTGGAGCACTGTCCAGTTCTCCCTTTGTAAATGTGCCCTCTATATTAGCTGTATATTTGTCCTTTTTGTTCAGGTGTAATGATGAACATACCATGTGAAGATCATGTTACAGCAGGACTTTTAATCTACATTACCTACCAGTGATTTTTATGGTAGGCTTCACAAACCTCTTCATTGTCTGGTTACCCTGTAGTTCTGTAATATTTCCACCTACCCAGTTCCTTGCATTTTGTGGTTCCTTAACACAAGGATGACCCTCATTTGGGTAACTTCTCTGGGTTGTTCCAACAGGGTTTGTTGTAATATTCTTTGTGTCTCTCCCATGAGCAAGTTTCCAGGCTTCAGAAAGGTAGATTGAAAGGACGGACTTGGTGCAGGACTTCAGTGACAGTTAGGAAGGCAGGGTTAGAGGGTTAGGGTAGGAAACTTGAAGGATTTCCATGCAGGAGAAAAGTAATAGATGAGGTATCATGATTGTATAACCTACATTCTAGTTTATTATAATATTGTGTTTTAGTTTTGTCCATTTCAGCCCCCTGAGCAGTCAGTTCCTATATAAAGTTGCTTGCAGATAGAAAATAAACAAAAGGCAAGTGTCTTGGTTTGAAAGACAGATATCTGCTAGGAAGGGGCAGGACCTCCCTAGAGATGGAGAATTCAAATCCCCTCCCTCCAAATTATTCCAATTAAAAGGAAAATTAAAGGAGCTTTCAGGCAGAGGTATGGGGGTAGGAATAACAGTTCTTTACTAGTATATATGACAAAACGACAAACAAACAACAACTACAGCATCAATAATAAACAGAACCAAGAACCTTGAGGGCTTTCTTTTACAAAAGCCCAGAGCAGTTTGATCTGGGTGCCCCTGCAGGACTCCGAGAGGCCGAACTGGAAGGAAGGAAAAGTCCCGGGCTGGTGGATGAGATGAGGAGCTCTGCGCTGGCAGCTGGAGCAGCAGGGGTGTCCCGGCAGGGCTGGGCAGTGCAGGGCTACAGAGTAGCAGGAGAGCCTCAAAGGTCCGAGGAAGCAGCGGCGGTGGTGGGAGAGGCTGGAGAAAACGAGTTCAGGATTCCCGGGTACACAGCAGATGACGATAGATTTCCCAGGACGAGGCAGAGGCAGAGGGCAGCCTGACCGTCCTCCTCGGCGCTGAGAGCAAGAGAGCCTCCCCCTCCCCCCGATCTGTCTTTTTTGCCTTTCCCAAAGCTCATCATCTCTCACCTCTGCGGGACACTCCCAGGGACTCAAAAACAATAGGTGTAGCTTCGTGCTGCTATATCCCTCAAGCACTCTTTTTGTTCTGACTAAGTAGTCATTAAGGCTTCTTGGAAACTTATGGGAAAAAATTCTGTGAGAAGAGGGAAAAAAAAACCAAAACCAAATCTAACCCCCAACAGCAAGTTAACATTTTTTTCAAACTGCTAAAGCTGGGTGGCATACAGACCTTTTCACCTCTCAGATACAGTAAATGACAGCTTTTCATTGAGGAAAGGAGTCCCAAGAGCTGTGTCCTTATATCTCTTCTCAGTTCCTTGCCAGTTGTGTGGAATTGTTAATCTTAGTTTGCATTTTGTACTGTAATTTGTTGCTGTAATGTCACTTTTGGACAACAGTATAACGTAGTGCAACAGTATATTTAGTCTAACTTTTTCACTCATATCAAATATCTTTAAACAGGATTCAAAACAAGTATTTTTTTATTCAGCAAAGTTTGCTTTGTGATGCAGGGCGTGTTCTACTGCCTTTTTATATAGACCACACACTTTCTTTTCTTGCCAAAAAAGAAAATTAATCTTTTCATAGTGTTCTCTGTCAGTTATAAATGCATAACTGACAGGATCTTGCCTTGTATTTACAGTGAAAACATTAAGGAAGGGGTTTTTTTTCCCCTTCATTCTGAAACCCAAATACTGCATGCAGTTGAAACATATCTGTTCGCATTCTGTGGGTAATGATGTGAACTGTGGCTTTAGGGTATTCCAGGAGATAATCAGGCTGTGGCTGATCCCCCTCAACCACCAAGCACTGGTGCGTCTCAGTCTTCAGCAGTGGCAGCAGCAGTAGCAACTATACCCACGACTACTAGTTCACTAGGAGGTAAGAAAGGCTGTAGTTGAGAAGATGTGATAAACAATGTACACTTAATCAATATCTTTTTCAGTCAGTTTTAAGTTCCAGGTGCTTGTGAGCTGTTCAGAGGGAAGTGGATAAGAGCTGTTACCATGGAAATTCCAGGTGTGGTACTTGCTTGGGACAAGTGGCTTGTTGTATGTCATGTCCAAAGTTTTCAAAAAATGCAATGAACTTGCACAATTTCTTTAATTCCGTATTCTGGATTCTTAAGTGCAAGACCACAGATGTGGAGGGGGTTGTGTTTTCTCTCATTTAAACTCTGGTTTTCTACTCTGTGACTGTCTACTATGACCAAATTAATATTTACCACACAGAAGCTGGGATATCGATGGTGAATCCTGAAATTAGGCCATGAAGTGTAGCACTGGAGAGACAGCAGTGCAGCACTTTGACAGTGGTTGGTGCCTGCTGAAGAGAAGGGTATTTATCATGTATTTAGCTCCCTCTTAGAGGGAGATAGATAAATACATGAAAGGAGCCTAATGAAGGGGTAGGAAAGGTCTTTTTTTAGGCTGTGGTAGAAATAATGCTCAAGATACAAGAGACCAGACAGTGGATTGGGCAGATGTGTCTGATTGAGATTAACCAGAGATGAGACATCCAGAGGAAAGTGTTGGAGATAAGGACAAGGCTGTTGGATCTTATGAGAAGACTGGGTGAAAAGGAAATGCGTTGTTTAACCTTAGAATAAAAAAGTTTTGCTAAAGCTAGAGTGAGGAAGCAAATTTTTGTGTTTGTCAGTGAGTGGTGTATTTACCCCTTTTCATGTCCTGTTTCTTTCTCCAATTACAGTGTAGGCATGCATTTTATTAAGATTCTCAGTAACTTTTAAAAAAACATATTATTTCACTGATCTTTTTTTCAGGACATCCACTTGAGTTTTTACGAAATCAGCCTCAGTTCCAGCAGATGAGACAAATTATCCAGCAAAATCCTTCTCTGCTGCCAGCATTGCTTCAGCAAATTGGACGGGAAAACCCGCAGCTACTGCAGGTGGATCTTAAAACAAGAAAATAATGCTTGCTAATTCTGATTTAGCTTTAGAAGAGAGTCATATGTTGGTGTTGTCTGGGATAATATGTTACTGGCAGTTACAACATTTTGTTGTTGGCTTTTCAGCAGTTATTGCTGTACAGAATGTATTTTCTATGACATTGGATACAAATTTAAGACTTTGTAAGAGGTGCAGAGGGGGTGAGGAAGAGGAAAGAATCACTGCAGTTGAATTGAAACATAAAAATTGCATTTGTTATGACTAGATTTAACAGGTTTTTTCTGTGCACTTTTTACACATACCTTTGACTTTATTCTCTGCAAATAAATACCTTTACTTGTCTGTTGGCATTCTTAACATCAGTTATTTAAATATATGTGTTTCTTTTATTGTTCTGTGCATCACAGCAAATAAGCCAGCACCAGGAACATTTTATTCATATGTTGAATGAGCCAGTCCTAGAGTCTCGCCAAGGTTTAAGTGGCAGTGATGATGGTGCCAGCACTGGAGGAATAGCAGATGCTGGGAATGCTCATATGAACTACATTCAAGTAACACCTCAGGAAAAAGAAGCTATAGAGAGGGTGAGCCTTTCTTTGAAATTGCCTTTCTTCTTTGAAATTCTTGTTGCTGTAGTGTGTTGACTCCAGTGCATGCTTAAGACATACCTAACTTAAACTTTGTTTAGGTCATATTAATATAGCTCATGTAGTTCTAAATCATATTTAGTATTGTCATACTTAGCATTTCATAGCTGTTGTAGCCTTGTTTCAAATCACATCTCTTCCTGCTTTATAGCAGTTGAGTCTAAAATATCTCAAATCTGTCTTAAGAAGGAAATCTTTTGTCAGAGACAGGATGGTCTCTGATCTGAGAAGAGACAGAGCATTTTAAGTGATCAGAGACCATCCTGTGATAATTGATGTTGGAATGGGTTTCCCTCAGGAATTATTAAGGAAGTAATTCCGCTTGCAGAAACCTCAGCCAGTACTGTTCTACATCGTGCTATGACAGGATTCCATGTAGAAAGATCTGGCTGCTTGAGCACTGTTTGCAAAGTACTTGGAAAGTAAGAACACTCACAGTTCAGTTAGATTAGTTGGAAGTCAAAATTTTACCCAGTTATGTGTCCGTCCATGACAATTAGTTGATCATAGTTTTCTAAAACTACTGGTAAGCATGAAAATATACTCTGGGGTGGTATATTGCATTTGTAAGTACTGTGTAATTGACTAAATATGGATTTGCATAAATGGCAATGCCTCTGAGATTTTTCTCAGGCCAAATTGCAAGACTTTTGTCATACTGTGGTAGTGGTTTGATAGCCCAAAGACAATGCTTTTTCATCTGAGAAAATAAAAGTTTCTGTAAGGATCATTAGAAGATATCTATTTGAATATACGTGTCAGTTCTCTAGATCTTGGGGAAATTGGTAATTAATAAAATCAGTTTAATATAATTATTTGTACTTCTTTATATATTTGTACTGTCATCTTCTCTAGTCTGTTGCATTTCCTTTTAAAGCCATTTTATGCAGTAGAGCTTCATTACCTCTACAACATGTTCTAAAACCCAGTAGAGGTCCATACACTTCTTTCTTTCCATGAAATACAAACCTCAAAATTTAAGGGTCTTAGTATTGCACTCCATGCTGTTTGTGAGCCTGAAATAAAATCGAAGAGTGGCTGGTGAGTGATAACAGGACATAGTTTTTGTCACAGTTATTTAACCTGCCTCATACATGAAATGCCTTGCAGGTCCTGTGAGGATTTTAAGAAAATCTCCAAATAGTGGAGGGTACTTGCCTTTGGCTAAAACAAGAATTAATTTGCTGAATGCCCCTAAGTGCTGGTTAAACCCTTGGCACAGAAATAAGTTCTTCTCTGATATTTTAATGCCCTGTTGTCACTGTGTTTCAGAAATTAACTAATTTCATGACTTCTGAAAACTAGATTGCTCTAGCTAACTTGTCTTGGCTGCAATGTGTAGTTAACTTTTTAAAGATAAATAATTGAAAATATGGCTGAATGTGATGTGCTGCACAACCTACTAAAAATTACAGGCTGGGAGCTTTTGTTCCAGGTAATTTTTTGTTATAAGTGTTTTGGAGCTTTGTATAATTGTTTAAAATGAGCATTTTAATGAAAAAAATGAGGGTTTTTTTTTCTGCAGCAGTGCAATGTACCCTTACTTCTTGACATTACTGTGACCTGGGTCTGTTTTAGACTTACTGTGTCACTAAAGAAGTGACAATTTTTATGGTGCTACATTAGACTTAATCCAATCACTTTTTCAAGTGAGGATCCTCTTTACTAAAGGCAGAGGCAGCACCTTTTTTTTTTACTCTCTAAATCTGCATTGAGCTAGGCTGCAATGTTATTTTAAGAAGGTGTTACTTTAGTAACATCTCAAAACACTAGATTTACAGAGAAGCCTAACACGCGGAATGTACTTCCTAAATATGTTTCTTTTCTTCAGTTAAAGGCATTAGGATTTCCTGAAGGACTTGTGATACAGGCATATTTCGCTTGTGAGAAGAATGAAAACCTGGCTGCCAACTTCCTTCTACAGCAGAACTTCGATGAAGACTGAGAGAAATTTTTTTCTGTTTCACACCTCACACCAGTGCATTACACTAACTCTGTTCACTGGATTGTCTAGGATATTTGGGCTTATATTCATAATGCTTGGTGTGTGGCATATAGGGGGTGGGTGGAAGGGAGAACATAGGCAACAAAGCAAAGAAAGCAACAAGTTTAAAATGTCTGTTTTAAATTAGCAGATGCAGAAAATCGCACAGTGTAAAAAATATATATATACAACCAAAAAATCAGCTTGTGCAGCTAATTAATTCCTTCTATAAACCATAGGTTAACTTTTTCTAGGTTTTCACTCTTACTGTACTAGTTCCAGGAATGTAGTGTAATGCACTGCTTCATGTTCCTTTCCACTTAGTTTTGACATTGGAAGTAGCCTATGCTACTTAGATTTACAGTCTGTATTTCATGGCAACACTGCATAGCAGCTTTGTGAAATCTAAAAGATCTGAGCAAATGTAATCCTGAATGCCAAAATAGGGGTATTCGGGTTTTTTTCTTCAGCTGTGTCAAAGTAGTGCGGGAAACACAGTATTTTTGTCTAATGTTGAATTAGAACAGTGTTGGCTTTTTTTTTTCAATGAAAACCCATGACAGTTAAAAGTGTCCTGATTATTGACAAACACCACTCCCTCCTTTGTTCCCCTGAAATGATCTGAGAAACTATATACATACAGAAAAAAAATTATTATCCTGTTTACATATTTTCTCTTTGGGAAAAAATATAGATATCTAATTACTGTTCTCTTAATGTTATCTTGCAGTAAAAGTTTTAAAAGCAATAGATTGCATGTTTGGTTTTGTTATATGCACTCTAGTGAATTGAATATCCTTTTTCTGCCAGCAAACAAAATGCAAGCTTCCTTTTTGTCTGCTGCATTGAGACTTTATCAAATCAAATTTCACCTTCCCAACTTTGTTGAACCAGCTTTTGTAGTACAGCTGTAAGTGTTCTGTTGCTCTTGAGTAGATTGTAGTGTTCAAGACATTTCTGTTAAGTAAGGACTTTTGGGGATTTATTCACTTTATAAGGAAGAGAAGTTTGAAACTTGAGATACCAAGCAAACTATTGATTTATTCCAATGTAAAAAAAATGACACTCATAACTATTGAAAATAAACTCTGATTAGAGAGTTTTGAATCTTACTTCTTCATACCTACTTATCATTTATTTTGTTTAGTCATCATAAAATGTTAACAAACTTTTTTTAAATACATGTTTACTTTTAAAGTTAATTTTGCCCATCATCACAATACTAGGAATAAAAACAAATGTAAATTTAATCTCAAGCTGTTCTGTGCAACGTTACCTGAACACAACATGGGGATAGTTGATTTTTCTACCATTGTAGTCCAAATACTTGGATTACAAATTTACCTCTACAGTAACCAGGAAAAAAATATTACTAGTGGTACAGCACTGAACTCCTGTACAACTAATGATATTAATGATTTTAATGATTTAGTGGTACAACTAAAAAAATATTTTCTGCTGATTTTGTTTATCAGTGAATTAACTACTTAACTACTACTTAAGCTCAACATACAAGTAAAGTGTCTTGAAAAAAAGACCTAAAAAGACTGAAACATTTGTATTTAATTTCTTTGTTGATTGGCCATAGTTTGTAAAAATATTATCTGCACAAAACAACAAAATGTACTAAAGCCTTTAATTTTTTTTATTCTTATACATCTGTGATATTTTTCCAGATAGTGTGTATTTTAGTTATTCAGATTTTATTCTTCTAAAATTTCTTAGGTGTATGTTGTCTAAGTGATCAGTAGCACAACCCAAATCTATCAGTAGGAGATGTGATACTGCTAAACAGGAAATAAGTCTTTCATAATGTTTTCATTTTAGGGAAGTTAACATTAATACCTGAGTCAGCTAGTAGAGTTCATCTAAATAGGATTCTCAGTTTATCTGTGAGCTGGGAGAGATGGATTTTGATTTAACACTGCATGCCAAAAGGGGCTGTTTGTTATCTGTAAAAGGACCAGCTGTCAGGTACTTGAAAAACACCAAATTGGTACAAGGACTTCTTGAATGTAATTTTACTACATAGCTAACACCTAACTAAGACAAAAGCTTTTAGTTTGTGGGAGTCTTTTGTACTGATCAAACTGCTATGAAAAGTAACCATTCCTTCTCTAGGAGGGTGGAGAGCAAAGCAAGAATGTCTGGGTGTTTCAGTCCACTCCCTCCAATTTTGATTTTGAAACGTTTACTTATTATAAATGTATTTGAATTAAAGTCTGTTGAGCTTGTTCTTTGTTTAAAAAAAAAAAAAAAGAAAAAAGAAAAAAAAAAGCGCTAGTAGCTTTGTTCATTTGTAACTTTGTATGCTGAGTGACTGAGGGATTTATGGCTGCTGTGTTTGAAGCCTTACTAGTCATGCTGTTCCCATTTTTTCCAGCAGTGAAACAGTGTTTTTGTGACTTCTGATGAATAACAGGTGTCTGACCTTACATGCTAGCAAAAACTGTTACCTGTACAATAGCGGGATACTTGCCAGGGAGAATCGTGTCTCTCTTTGTAGTAGCTGCCAAAAGGGAAGAATACATGGAATTCATGTGGTGTTGAGGTGTGACCTGAGCAAGCTGCCTAGGTATGTTGTGCCTCGTTTTCTACCAAGTACTACCAAGTACTACCGAGAGTTGTCTGCACAGAGTGCTTATCAGCTTCTCTGCTGCAGATCTCTTAGGGATTTGGGGATCAGTTTCCTCAGGGCTTTCCGAACAGTAGCTAAGAAAATAAAGTATTTCTTCCTAAGTTTTGGTACTGTAGTCCTTAACTTTGTTGTAAAATTCTGAATATCTGATTAGACAAAAGCTATTTATGATGCACTTTTAATTGGGATTAAAAAGTTACTCTGAAGTCATATTAATTCTGTAGTGGTCTGTTCTTAAGTCCTCTCTGCAGCTGCATTTTATTGCTGTGGTTCATTTACCTCGTCCAGAGCTGCCTGATGAATCCAGCTAAAACACAGGCAATTTGTCTGATTGTTCCCTGTTCTTACCGCACACTAACAGAACTTTTTAGAAATGTGAGATAATCATTCCTGGAGTCAGATTGTGACTCTGCGTTTGGAGTGTTGTGTTGAGCTTCACTTCAAGAATGTGCGTAAATGAATCAAACAGACACACAAAACCAAGTCTTCAAATAATGTACGCAGATCTGTCACTTGTGGTTTCATTGGATATTTCATACTTCATTTGGTTTTATAGACTTTTGGAGGCAGCCACATTTTTTTTTCTGATTTCTCTTAAATCTAGCTCTGTGCACAAAACTAACCTAGAATTTCTGCACTTGAAAATACTCTCTAGCTCAATAGAAACAATAAGGTAGGAGTGGGTAGAACATCTTTGTCAGTAACTTTTTTAGGTCTTCTTCCCTGTCTGGTTTGGGATATCAAGAGTGTTCAACACACAATCCTTTCAAAACGTTATTTTGGCACAACTATGTAGTGTGAAGCCACAATTTACAAAATTTTGTGTCTTCTCTAAACCATCCAGAAAAGCAGGTTTATTCCACCTGTGATTAAGTGATGTATGGGAAAAATTTAAGTATTCAGTTATTTGGTATTCAGTATACAAAATACATGACTAATCAATGCTCCTGATTCCTGTATCTGCAGACTGTGGCTGATGTTGCTGACTTCTAATTGTCACGTACCAGTTCTGTATTGATGTATTTCTTCATAGAATATAGGACCTGTGGGGGGGAGGAGGGGGAGGTCATGAAACTTCTTGGTTTCTGTCAGGACTCGACTTCTTTCCTCCCGTGCAAGATAAATAAATGTTAAACACACACAATTAACTCCAGTTCTAATCAAATCATATTTTCATGAAGACACCAGCATCTCTGGCATCTCTGTCCAAAGTGCAGTGATAACTAATAAAGACAAATATGTGCTCTTCAATAATGGTAGTAGTCTGGAATAACTAATAGTGGTAGAGTCTGAAGATTTTCCCTCCATCCCTTTGATTTGGCATTTTCTTTTGTGAGCTGTTACAAAACATTATCTGCTGTGTGCTCCCATTTGCTGAAAGTCTGGTACTAAAAACAGTCCTTGAGGTTTTGTGTTGTGTTTGCCTCATGCTGTTATGCCTATGAGACCTGGAATGCAAGGTGTCTTTCAAAATAGGTATCGCTCTATTTTCATGTCTTCACACATAAATGTGAATACTTTGTGGTGCTCAAGACAAGAAGCAACATCCTTGAAATTCTTGTTTCCTGAGATATTTTAGATGTGATAGATGAGGAGTAACCAGATACAGCAGCAGGCAACTGTTTGCCATTCCCGGGGAGGGGTTGTTTGCTGTCCTTGTAACATGAAGCATTTGACTTTAAATATGCAGCAGCCAAAGATGAAAAAATAAGGCAGTGCCTCCCTCATGTCTGTATGGCTCTATCTGTAGAATTGTTCAAAGTCTTGACAAAATCAGACACATATTTTTAATTATATCTTTGAATTAAGCTTATTTCTTCCCACCCCCACTGCCTTGTCTTTACTTGAAATCTCTGCTTCTGTCCCCCCTTTTCTTTTCATTATTGAAGAAAGCATGCCAGTTGCCAAGGGAACATTATCAGCTTCTGTTAGGGGGTCGAAGAACAGGATTTCAGAATAGGAAAAGGGGCAGGAAATAGTCTTCAGGGTGGGATATGAAATAGGACAATAAAAGTGATGAACACCTGGGTAGAAATCTCTGTAGGGAGGTTGAGAATGAGGAGTCTGGACCTGGAATTAGCAGTGTGCATGAAAGGAAATGCCTGGGAGAGTTGCAAGTGTGATGAAGGAATGGAGTGGTATGGCAAGGCCAAGTAGGGGGTAAGAATGAGCAAACCTTTAGTGGGACTCTGGATATACAAATAAGAGATAGATGGAGTATTTGGGAACAGAACTAATATTTATCCGTAAGGACACTTCAAAGACAAAAAAATTACTTGTTTCTTTTAGTTATCCAGTAGCTTTTTTTTTGCATAGCGGCTTAGTTCTAAAACCAGTTCTGAGGGAGATTGATAAAGAGGTTACAAAATAACAAGAGCAGTAAAAAGAAACAAATCAGTTGGTACCTTGGCACATGATACAGTAGTCTCGAGTAGTCTGACTACACTGAGGTCCTTCTGCTTAAAGTTGGGGAGGAAAAGAAAGTAATTTGATTTTTATTACTATGAGTCTCTGTGTTGCTTGAAGTGAGAGAAATGATCTGCCTAAAAGCATGCATTTCATATTAACAAACATGCTGCTTGATTCCCCTGGCTCCATGTTAAAATATCACTTTTCCTTTTGGCAAAGGGCAGGATTATGCAGGACACTCTTGGAGCAATGCTTTGGAGTACATTTGGACAACTGTTCCTGATGGGCTTGTGCCTTTTGAGCATGAATGTAATTTGTGATCCATGAATGTCCTAAAATCTTAAACTGTCACCTGAGGAAAGCTGAAAAAACCTGGGAACATTCAATCTTGGAAGAGCAGCAGGGCTAAGATGAGAAGTATTAAATATGACTGTAAGTCAAGAAAGCTCAAATTTTTTTAAGCTGCAATAAGAAATTGTTGCTAAATGTGTACACAGCCTATTTTTCACATTTCACAGAATTTGCAGTAAGTGGCTCTCTGGTACAGAAACAGAAAGGAGGCAGAATACAGAAAAAGCCATTTTCTAAATCTAGTTGAAGTGTGCCTATGTTGCCTTCAAAACCTGTGGCAAATGTTAGTTCCTGAAGCACTGAGCCTCATTTTGCCATGAACAAGGGTGGTTTTGCTCCCAGGCAGGGGCAGCAGGATGGAGAGCTGTTACTGCTGAAATTAAATCTTTCCTGTGGCCACTTGTAGGAGAGGCTTGTAAATTCATCCCCTGCTGTTGCAAAGAGGGAGCCTTGTGATCCTAGTTCAGAATTCCCTTTGTTCTGGGGCTGTTTGGAATTGAGTTGTTGCTTTCCAGATTTATCAAAGTGTGGCCTTTGTCACTTGTGAGTCCTGCTCTGCTTAAAGGGAGCCTAGCTGGGAGCTTAAAAGTGCAGGTGAGGAGAACAGGGAGGATCCCTGATGAAGGGGTGAGACTGTAGCCTGTTTTCGGGAAGAGTCACTCTATTTAGGTATTCTGGTGCAAAATGAGGTTGGGAGTTGAAGCCCTGCATTTGATTCACAGTGTTCATGCTGTCAAGTGGCAGATACCAACTGGTCTTTTTAAAAGAGAGAAATACCCTGTTGGAAGGCAGAGTGGCGAGAAAAACAGGCTTGCCTAATGGTGCTGCTTCTAGTGCAGAATTCTACCATTTTTATATTTGGATTTTGAAAGTGAAGCCATTGATGCTGCAGTTTTGTTTCCTTGCTGCACAGCTGAATGTTGTGGTGTCTTTAGAATGCTGTGTTATTCCCTAATAAGCCTTATCAAGCCCTAATAATACCTTCTGAATGCCTCAGATGTAAGTGATTAGGCCTGTGTGTACATAAATAGGTGTCTCAGTGGTAAGATGTTATTTGCATGATTGTGGTTTGTAGGTGGAGAAGCTACAGGCCTGTCATCAAATTACTTGTTCCAGTTGAAAAAAATTTGCTATGTGTGGCTGTCACATCATCATCATGGCTTGCTTGGAACAATTAGTGTTATTTTGCTAGGGACTGGATTTTTGTCCCTTTTCTTCTCCCTGGGAGTTTTGCTGTATGGTGAGTGTGCTGGCTTTGTCTGGGATAGAGATATTTTTTCTCATGGTAAGAAAATTCCAGTAGGAGGATGTAGTTTGGATTTGTGCTGTAAGCAGTGTTGACAACACCGTGATGTTTTAGTTATTGCTGAGCAGTGGTTGCACAGCAAGGCCTTTCTCTGTTCTTCTCACCACCCTGGCAGAAAGGGGCTGAGGGTGCTCAAGAATTTGGGAGGAGACACAGCCAGGATAGCTGGTCCCAACTGACCCAAGGGATGTTGCAGACTGTGTGAAATCATGGCCAGCTTAGGAAATAGGGATACAAAGGAAGGGCAAGGGACACACACACTCGAGGTGTTTGTCTTCCCAAGTGATGGAGCCCAGCTTTCCTGGGGATGTCTGAACACCTTCCTGCCCATGGGAGGTGGTGAATGAATTCCTTGTTTTGCTCTGCTTGTGTATGTGGATGAGGCTGTCTTTATCCCAACCCATGAATTTTGCATCTTTTTAGCTTTTTGATTCTGTCCCTATTTCGACTGCTCAGGGAGTAAGCAGGTGGCTGTGTGGGTGTCAGGGGTTTTTTTCCTGAGAAATATGGGCTTAGAGTCTTTTTGCCTTTGAATGCCTGTGCCAGAAGCAGAAGAAAGAGTCTGAAGTCACCAGCTCAGGTTTTTCAAGGTTATTGTCCCTTATGTCTAGATTAGTTCTGTGCCCAGCAAAGGTCCTTGCTGCAGCAAGAGCATACAGTGACTCTCCCCGCCAGGTTGGGCGTGCTGGACCTTTTGTACCCTTTCTCTGACCCAACCATTGTCCACAACGTATTTCTTATTTACAGTCTATTACCAATACCTGCTACCTATACTATACATGTCACTTCTGTCCTAAACCAATCCCTTGTGACCCACCACAGCAGAAGATGGAGGACAAGGACAAGAAGGAAGAAGAGCAGGGCCACACCCTAATTCCTCCATCTTGCCTTCCCCATTAGCACCCAATGATAAACTAGCTACTATTTACATCAAATTTTGGGGATCTGTAGATCTTCGTGCAATGCTGGTAATTTTTCCCATGGACTCAGATCAAAGACAGTGTCACTTCAGGCCCCCTGCCAGGGTCCCAAACCCCCTGTCAGGGTCCTGGACCCCTCTGCCAGGGTCCCAGACCATCCAGGGCAGCCAGAGGGATGCCCTGGACTCCAACATGTGGGGATAAATTGCTGACTGGAGTTGAACTGTGGAAGTAAGGAAAAGACAAACCATTTGAGATACATTTAAGTTTTCTGTATACTTACCTTTTCCTGGATTCCCAGTCTTGCTTGCTTGTGGATACACCCCTATGCTCTGGAAAGGGCTGCAATTTTTTCTTTGCTAGGAATAGAAGCAGAGACATCATTATACACAGGCGTTATTCGGGTGGAAATACAGGTTGCTTAGTTTTGATCCTGCTCTCCCTTAACCTCTGACCCCAGCCACACTTTTGGTTGACCTCCTGTTTGAGGAGATTTTGTAATCAGGAATTGAGCTCCACTGGGGAGATGGAGAATGAGCAGCTCAATTGTCAAAATAAATTAGCATTTTGGGAAGCATAGGCAGAGGTCACACAGGGCTGACCAGGCATCTTGCATGGTTGGCTGGCAAGGTAACTGGGAGAAAGTGGGCGGAATAAGGGGGGAAAGTGATTCGTTCTGCATTTGGGGAAGGAGAAGGGGAAATGCTTGCCAGTCTGGGAAGTTCTGTGGAATCCCAGGTTTGAGAGTCTTAACAACACACCAATTAGGTGTCTGGAGAAGGGAAATACCTGAAGAAACCCTGAAGGGTTTATAGATATACAAAAATATATGTGGCTGGCAGTATTAGGGTTGGGCTTAAGTAATTTCGTCTCAAAGCTGTGTCACTTCTGTCATGCAGGCTTTGAGTGTGCCAGAATCTCAATAGAGACTGCTGTCCCAAATCTGAATATATAGCTCTGAGAGGTGGGTGTAGGGGTGGGGAAGCAGTCATGTGAGTTTGGTCCTGTGCTTGATCACTAGTCTGCTTGTCAGATACGAGCAGTTTAAGCAATGTTAAGGACTAGTAATGTCATGGGAGGATGAAGGCTTTGGAAAGATTTCCTGTTATGGTATTTTGTAGAACTAAACCTTATTTACATCCTCTGTTTTAAGATTTTCTGATCTGTTATTTCAAAGTTTCCAGCTTTAAATGAGCTGGAAGAAAACTCTACATGCTTGGTGTCTGCCTGTGATTTTGTTTTGGTTTGGGGGATTTGGGGGTTTTTATAGGATTTTTGTTTGTTTATTTGGGTGTTTTTGATTGTGTGCTTTTTTGGGGGGGGGTGATTCTTTTTAATGTTTCAGATAATAACAATTTTACTGTTTTGGAAAATAGAATTGGGGCAAGAAGGATACATTAATTTTTCAAATTGCAATTTCCTTTCACTGAGCAGAGGCACTAGGTAATCTAGAAGTTATTGGATGCGGTTTCTATTTTTCCGCACATATGTGCATGGGGCCAGGAAGAGTAAAAATTATGAGGACTGATATTTTCTTTTTCTCTTTTGTTTCCCGTGCTAAGTATGCAGGCAGAGTTTCTGTGATTCTGAAAGTCTTGGCTGTATCCCTTGTGCTCATGCCAACAAATCTGAAAGCTTGCATGTAGCAAGTTAATGCTTCTGGTCTTGTGCATAAACATTTATCTGATCTGTTCTGAATATCCTAGTTTTGGTGTTCATGCACAGGACACCTGTTTATTGTAGGCAGAAAATCTGCATCTTGACTCCTGTGGCAGCTTAGAGCATGTGGAATCTGTAAGCTTGGAGTTTGGACCACTGGAACGGAAGGGAGCAGAGTGAATCAGACTTGGGTTAAAAAGGCAGTTTTTGAGCCACTTGGCCACTTGGAGCCAAACCAAAGGAAGCTCAAACTCTGTTGTGCTCCTTCAATAACTTCCATTTACAAGTTTGTAAAACTTGAGCTCTCCATCAGTGCCATTGTTACTAATTTCATTTTTTCCTCACTTGGCTGGTGGGGTTTTTTTTTTTTTTTTGTTTTGTTTTGGTTTGGTTTGGTTTTTTTGTTTTGTTTTGTTTTGTTTGTGTGGTTTTTTTTTTTTTTTTTTTTTTGAGATGTCCCAGTTCTGTTTGTCCCATCTCATGGTTCTGCCTGCAGGTCCTGTGAAGATCACAGGGTATGAATCACTGAGCTATGGCACACTGAACTCTTGAAACATGTCTTCAGAATCTGGAACATCGTGTCTTCTGCTGTCAGCAAGTGCCTGTGAAGACTCCTAACAGAGTTTGTCATCTTGTCCCTATTCTGTTTGAAGGACAATATCCTGTAAGCGTTATTAGCTGCTGCTTTAGATGGAGTGGAAAGGTTGTGTGGCTTTGACCATCATCTGTGAACCACAAAGGGGTGGAATCCAATTAGGTTTTTCATATGGGCAGCCTTGACTTCATGGTCAGCTCGGTAGGGGGATGCACTGTTCACACAGAATTTTTTCAGGTCTCAGGGGTGTCTAAGCTTTTTTCAGCAATGGAGGACATCATTATTAATATAATGAAATAAGATTTGAGTCACATATTGGAGCAGGTTGTATTGTCTCCATCTTTGGAGGTTTCCAAGTCCAGCCTGGTTGAAGCTCTGAGCATTCTGATATAATCCCGTGGCTCACCCAGGATGACTGAAGATCTCCAGAGGTCCCTGGGTGATCCAGGTCCTCAAAATTAATGATTTTTGTCCCAACCTTACCATTCCAGTGGGGAATAATTTATCTTCTGTGAAAGTTTAGCCTCAATTTCCATATCCTGCCCTTCCTTCTTTTTTTTTTTTTTGACGTGTAGAAGCTGCCTAAATACCATTTGAATACTGAATTCTGCCACCTTCTCTTCATATTTTAAGCAGACCTATAGAAATTAACAGACCAAACTAGTCTGCCCTTGTTAGCTCTTTAAAAATCCATCAGTGTTGTCATGGCAAATTAAATTAGGCCTAAACTTATTTCTTTCTTAGGTTCTGATAGGCAAAGAAAAGAATTTGCAGAATCAGGAAGAATTAACTGACTTCTCCAATGATAAATTGGAAAGAAGGATTTTCTGACCTGACATAAAAAATAAATGCCCTGGTTTATTTACTGTGAAATTTTCTGGTATCCATTATTGTTATGGAAGCAGCTGCCCGTTTGTTTATTTCAAAAACATTGCTTTCACAGTGAGCTTACTTCCCCCCGTCACTTGCTCCAGCTAAAAACTTCTATTAATGTTTGTGAAAAATTTTCAAGTGGCAGAAGTCCTCAAAAAAACCCCCAATAATTACATGGCTTTTTTTTTTTTTTAACATCCAGATGAATAAGAAGATGGGTTTTTAAAAGTGTAGACTGACTAGAAAATGTGACTGGAAAGCCTGAATTTTTTTCATGTCAACGATATAGCTCAGGAATCCTATTCAATCTTCCAGGGCTGGGAAGAAATGAGTAGAATAAATCATAAATACCAGACAGATTTCAGTGACCTGGACTCCCAGGCTTCCCTTGAAGATAAAACCAGCTAAGTCCCTTGGCTGAGTTGTTAGAGAAATTTCATAGTGAACTCCCTACAGGCTGTGACAGGGAGCACCTGAAAGTCATGTGCTGAAATCATCCTGCTGCGAGAAGCAGGGAAGTCTCTTCATTCAGAGTGTGTTGGGTTTTCCAGCCATTCTGGTGGACATGGAACAAAGCAGTTGCATAAGCCAGTGCTTTCTCTTCCTGTCTTCTGTTTGGTGTTGTTTTCTGGCTACCTGCTATTTCCTTTCACACTGGGACAGCTGTGATGGATCAGTAGGATGGGTTCATTTGCTTTGTAGGGATAAATTTCTTCGGGTACCTAAGTTCAGCTATTAATGTTGGTGATTAAGGGGGAAGTAGCACCCTGACATTTCTAAACAGAACTCATTTTCTTTGTTATGAAGTTTTATCTTTTGGTGGAAGTCAGCAAGATGTGCAATCTCTCCTACTACTTTAACAGCTCATATTGAAAATTAAGCAACAAAATTAATCTTTCATCACTGACAAATGTACAGTGATTATTTCTGTCACATCTTCCTGGCCTTTTATGTTTTAGAACTTGCACATTCCAGCAGTCTGAAACAAAAAATGAGGCTTTTGTTATCCTGAACCAGTCTGTCACATCACAAAGTAAAAGCTGTCATGTTTCAAGACTTTTAGGAGCCAGAAGGTCAAAGCTGCCTTTCATCCATGAAAATAGTGCCTTTAGCTTCTTGGGACATGCTTGCTAAAAAATCCCCCTGATCCTTCAAGGCAGAGCTGCTTTGGTCTCCATGCCATTAAAGCATTTTTTTCACCAATAAATGACAATATGAAAAGGAAGCTTCCACTTGGAAGCTTCTCTGAGGGTTTGTCACCTAGCAATGTCTGAACAATTAAGAGCAGGTTGGGGGTGGGAGGAGGAATTTTCATTCTAGAGTGACAGGGCAGTCCACAGCACCAAACGAGATACCCATAATTCTGTTTCAATTCGAAGGACCCCCTCACCATGAGCCCTAACGTTACCAATGCACCTTTTAGCTGAGAGAAAACTGAAGGCTAGAAAAGAGCATGTGTTGCGGTGGTGTCTGCACTTCACCGTCTGCTCAGCCTGGCTTGCTCTACACCGCCAGCAACACAGACTCTGGGAGGCGAGCTGACAGTATTGTGGAGTCAGCCCTGCCCCTGTGGGTTCTTGGCCTCGAGAGGCGATGCAGACCCGATGGTTCGCCACAACAAAGAAGGAGGAGACAGAGAGGCTCTCTCAGGGGAACACACAGAGAGGTTTATTTGCCCACTCTAGGTTCTCCAGAGAGCCAGAGAGAGTCCAGAATCAGGGATGCACAGGGGTTTTAAGGGACAGAGCATGGGAGGAGCAATGGGGGTGGCTAGACGCAGCTAGCCAATCCAAGTTGGTAACCAGGACAGAAAAGGGGCAAGGACATGCAGCAGAGCCAATCAGGGAGGAAGGGGAGGAGAACATTTCTGGCGGGAAGGATGAGGGACACTTAACAGCAAAGGCTAAAAATAGCTCGGGGTGCAGGGACTGTGAGGGAAGGCTTGCATAACAATTAGGGGGGAAGGGGTACATAAAACTGAACCATACAGAGAACTCCTAGAGAAATACATCACGAATCCCAACAAGCATGTGCTTCTCAATCCTGTCTCCTTTCTAATGGCACAGGCTGGGCTGTCTTCAGCCTGCACAGCCCCGAACTCATTTCAGAGTGCCAGAAGGGTCTTGACAAACCAATAAATGGCTCTTACTGTAGGGGATGTGGAAAGAAATATTCTGGCCAAGAGGGCATGTTGCTCTGCTCCTGAAGGAAGGCCTGCATTTCGAGTGCCTGCTTGCCCACTCTTTGTCCAAATCTGAGCCTGAGCAGACTGAAAACAATCCTTTTGATGCCTGAAAATAACCTGAGAGGCTGAAAATTAACTTGCTTGCCTTTTAGACTTTTGCACACTATAATGCAGTGGCTTGTTTCCATGGTTCCTGTTTTCTATATGGCTCTCTGATTGTATTAGCAAATTAAAACCCTTGGATCTGCTTTCTTTTCTTCCATCCTGCACCCAGTGTTGAAGATCACCTTTGAAGCAGTCACTCTGATAATAAATGGAGTCTCCATGGTGACTTGCAGTTTAAAGTGATGTAAAGAGGCAAGAAGGATGTTTTTCTCAAACTCCCTGATCAAAATAACCCAGGTGCCCCCCAAATCACCTCTCTGTTTCATCATGGTCTAGCCTTGTGAAAAAGAAAGCTGTGCATATGTAAAAATGGGGGTATGACTGACATCAGCTGGTCCAAGACAGTGTGAAGAACTCGTTACTTTAGGCCTTCTCTTGTCCCTGCAAGTCTCCTGAGATCATAATGGAATTCTTGTTCACATGATGAGCAAGCTGTTCGTCCACTTGAAAGAGGAACCATTACCAGTGTGACACTGGCCAAAGTGGGGCTTTTTGTGAATCTCAGCTTAAATGTAGGTCTGAGCTTTATGTTTCATACAAAGCTGGAGGGCTTTTGGTGCCCAAATGTCAGCAGAGTCTTCATGGGGATCCTGGTGATGGTTTGGTGTTTTCAGAAAGCTTTCAGTTCTCTGGAAAACTCCTTGATAATGGGATGCTCAAACTAAATTTTTGTCAGCTGGGTCATTTGTCATTGGCTCAGCATTGGTGGCTTTAGTCACTTACAGCAAATCAAAATATAGAAAAAAAAGTAGGTAGGAATTGGCTTTATGGGAGTTTTGACTGGCAACACTTGCCAGGAAGTCCCATGAGCGACAGAAATAATAAAAGCCTGGTTTACGTGTGGGTTTGTGGCTCTTAGTGTATATTGAGCCCTCACAGAACTTTTCCCTATGTTGAGAAAATTATAATACTTTCTTTTTCCCCTCATGTGATTTTTTTTTTTTTTTTTTTTTTTTTTTTTTTTTTTTTTTTTGATTTCTAACTGCGTATGGAGGAGTTTGCAGGACAGTCTGCTTCTCTTCAGCATGACAAATCTGTCTTTGGCTGCTTAAACCTCTAGGGCTGCTAAACTTCTGTCCCAGTTAACTCTGTTGAACAGGTTGTGGAGGGAGTGGAGGTGGCTAAAGAGATCTCTGTGACCACAACATACCGCAATATATCAGTGCCATTGATACAAGTTCTTAGGAAATGAGATTCTCTTCAAAAACTTGACAGAAAATGTCAAACCTTTGGAACAAAGCTCTAAATACTCAGTAGCATCTGTTCCCTGTGAGTTATTTTGGACACCTTCCTCCACACTGAATGCCTGAGCTCATCCAAAATTTAAATTAAGAGCCATTAGTGAATTGTTCTTTTATTTGCTGATGGATATCTCAGCTGCTGTAGTTTTCCCAAGTGTCTTTCCTAGTAGGCCTTTCCCAAGAGGTCTTTATTATTTTTAAAGACATTGTGACCTTCATGCCAAAGCAGGGAATAATTTGTACTGAATAATTACATTTCAGATTTTTAAATTTGTAATTTAAAAAAAAAAACCTTTTTCCAGGTTTCTTTAAAGGGGGCTTAGAGGAAGGGTTGGAAAGGGACTTTCCTCAAGGGCATAGAGGGACAGGAGAAGGAGGAATGGCTTTAAGGTGAAGGAGGGCAGGTTCAGGAGGAACTGAAACAAAGACAGTGAGCCTTGGAAATTCCACTTCTCTGGGACACCTCTTTCCAAAACCAGAGCCTGTAAGGAAGGCTGACAGTAAATAAGATTCAAGCACTGTTTAGAGTGGTGAGGGCTGACAAAAGGAGCCACTAATTTTCCTTTTGCAGTAGAAAAATGAAAGATCTTGTGAGGGCCAGAGCATCTGCTGATGTGTATTACCAGAGTTTTACTGTTCATGGGGTTCATATCCCATTAACCCAGCTGGGAATGTGTCTCTGGGAGATAGCTTAATGATTTACACCATCAACATAGAGGCAGATGCAAAAACAGCATTAAGAAAGCAGTATGCTTAGGTCATATGTAGGGCATTAAAGGCCTACAATTAAAAAAAAAAGAAGAAGAAGATTTTACTTTGTTGCTAGCTTGGAAATGAGTTTCTAGTAGTGTGATTTTATGGTCAGGTGACATTTTTAAATCTGAGGCTTTTTGTTTGTAATTGCTGGCTTTACAGATGATATAAAGTAAAAATTAGCACAAACTACTTCCCTGCTCCTGCAAATGCTCAAGTGTTCTTATAAATAGGACCTTAGAGTTCAAAGGGGTCTTAGGTCCTTATGTGAGCAATGTGAAATGAAGAATTTATGTGGTTTAATTCTCTATTTTCCTGAGTTGTTTTCTCCTGGTACAACTTGGGGTACTTCATTTTGAAAACCACACCAAGGACATCTGGAAATTCCTAGGGTAATCTAATTACCTGTTAATAAACAGCTTTTTTTTTCTTTCTTTCTTTTTTCTTTTTTTTTTTTTTCCCTTCCCACCCCCACCTTCCCATTCCCCTCCTTCCTTCTCTCCACACAGTAGATTTTTTTTTTCCCCCCTGAATGTTTGTGAAAAGCTGAAATTAACTTCTGGCCAGGTGACAGGCGGCCTGGTCAGACATCAAGGCACAGATGTAACAGGTATGTTGCTCATCTCCTTGTAGGTGTGTCACCGAAAACGTGGGGTAAGTGAAACTCCTTAACGCTATTTTTTGGGAGCTGGAATTCCTTTATCACAGGCTGGCGAGCATGATGGAATAGCTCCACCTAGACACGGCTTTCAAAACTTGCCACTTACTTACGTACTTTAGGAAAACAAAATACCATTCATAGGTTCTAAATTACATATTCTCTTCATGAATTAGTGTTCCTCTCTCTGTGGGTTGTTGTTTTCTCGTTTCTCATGCTAACTTATCCACATTTTTGTGTGGATAAGTTTTCATTATCTTTCTTTCACAGGCAGGGAGTTTCCAGCATACATTGTCTTGCCTTTGATAGTCTTTTCTTTATCTTCTGGTCACTCCAGCATGTCCTTGGAGGCTATAAGTTCTGGATGCCAGGTGTCCAAGGTTTAGCTCCCCTAGGCTTTCCTCACTGAAACTTATCAGGGCTAGTTTAGGAAAACTTAAAACATTTTGGTGATCTCATAAACTCACTCTAAAAATAACAATCTGTGAAAAAAAGCTACATTCTGCCTAAAGTGGAAAATTACACTGCTTATCTGCTTGTGGGTAAAATATACTGCTTATGATTAAGTGCGACAATTAATTAG
The DNA here is from genome assembly GCF_021018805.1 of Prinia subflava. Taxonomy (NCBI): domain Eukaryota; kingdom Metazoa; phylum Chordata; class Aves; order Passeriformes; family Cisticolidae; genus Prinia; species Prinia subflava. Next base: position 30,145,777 of record NC_086283.1, on the reverse strand, counting down.
AAATTAATTAAAACTGTTAATGAGAAAAATTAATTAGGGAAGCAATGTCATTCCTAAACGGGTGCTGGGTAGGAAACATCAAAGGCTGCAAGGGGCAGCGTGTCTCCCTGCCGCTGGGATGGACAGGGAGCTCCCTTCTCTGATGGTTTTTTTCTCACTGATGCTCCAGCCCAGCTGCCTGGGGCTGGGGGAGTGGAGGGAGGAGGAGTCAGTGGAACTGTGCCCTGGGCTGGCAGCTGACCAAACCTGTCCGAGCTGGGGTTGTTTGTACAGCTTTAGTCACTGCTGTATTTCGTATTCAGAAGACCAACACAGCTCTGCGGGTAGGTTTATGTGACCCAGCCAAGGCACATTACAGCTTGGCTGATCCAGTCCAATTAGTCCTGAATGTCAAAAGCACCAGATTCCAGCAAAGCTGTTGTGAGAGGAGAGTTGCTCCCACTGCTTCTCACTGAAGTTTTGTGTGTGGCTTTGTGTGCCGTGCTGGGGGTGCAACGTTTTGCTTTCTAAACTAGATTAGAAATCCTGTTCTTGCCCCTTCCATCTGCAGTGGGCCCCTCTTTCTGTGTGGTTCTGACACTTCCCAGGCTTCCCTGCAGGTTTGCATCCATGCCTCCTGCTTCACAAAGGTATACAGCAAACAAGTCCTTCATCTGACTCCCATTTAGGTTAATGAGAATCTTTCACTTCGATGGCAGCTGGAGGGAGTCTTTCATCTTTCCTTCTCAGAAACAGGTTGCTCAAGGTCCTTTTTTGTTCTTCTTGTACTGGCCTTTGTCCCCATCATCTCTGAGCACTTCAGTCAGCAGTAGATTGCTCTGTCTTGTTATGGTACTCTTATTCTCTTTAGGGGAATAATAGTGTCTAGAGTGTTCTGCATGTCCCCATCTTTAACTGAGGCTAAGTGGGAAAGATGAAAGGACAGACTTTCAAGATGTGGATGAGAGTCTGCTGTGGTTTTTCAAAGATATTTAGAAGCTTCAGACACCACCACTTTATTCCTACTCCTTTAAACCCTGTAACTGAGAAGATCCCACATTAAATAGGTTGAAAAAGGTTACGGGGGAGATCTGCTGCAGAGGGGGCTGGAGAAGCATCAGTTTCACTTCTGCCTCTGAATGTTCCCACTTCTAACTGGACATATCCCAGTCTTGGGTTTCACCACACAGTGGCTCTACAGGCAGAATGCCATCAGAGAAGGATCCTACCTGGAAAAGCCACTCTCCTGAGGCGCCTGACAGTGGGTGTGGGCTGATTTCAGCCTTCAAAGGCTTCCCTGCTTTTCCTTAGTTACCATTTTTCATGATTTAAGGGTCCATGAGCCAAGGAGATCTAAACAGAATAATATTTCTAATATTTCCAAGGCCCAAAACATCATGAGCCACGGTATGACTCTGACTGAAGGTTTCAGAGGCAAAGAGCAACCCAGGGACTTGTTTCTTTGATATAGGGATGTGACAGAGGCAAACAAAACAGAGCAAACCAAACCACAATACATCTGCAAACTACTCCCTTGTTGACACAACACAGCTCAATTTCAACTCAGAAAATTGTCTGCTTTTCTGGCTGCTCTGAGGTGCTTGGATATGCATACTACAGCAATTAGTTATGCCAGCAATTATTTGTGCCTCCAAAAAATGGAGTGCTTCATTAAGACCTGGCCTGAGATGTCAGAATCCAGCAGTTCACCTGGAATCTTTGAAGTCTTCGAATGTTGGAAGACTAACAGTAATAATGTGTAAACACATAAATACTTCCCTAGGATGTCACAACCACATGAAGGGCAGACTGAAGCATATTGGTGAGAGCACAAGAAGCAGCAGTACAAAAGTTTGAAGATTCTGACTGCACACCTTTGTAATAAACATCATGATTTTGATAGAAATGGTGTCCCTTTGACCGACATTTTTTTTTTCCCAGTTACTCTGGAGCACATTCATAGTACTTGGTAGAGTGACTGAGTCCCTCAGATTACAGAGCAGGACTGGTGTTCCCTGGGGTGGGCATATGACTGGTCATTTAAAGATTTGTATTAAAGTGTTGCAGAAATGATGCTTGAAAGGCTCTCAAAATTATATCCTTACCACTTTGGCTGACAGGTAGAAAGAAATCATTAAAATAATCTCTGCAGTATGGCAATGACCAGGCTCAGCTCCACAAACTTCTGTGTTAGGAAAGACACTGAAACTTTAAAAAAAGCAACCCAGGAACTGCCATTGTTCAAAGAGAGACTGTGGCTCATAAAACAAAGGATATTTTCAGCAAACACAGTATAAATAAGAACACTGCCGTTCTGAAGATCTTTTCCAGCTGACAGTAGACAATTAGTTATTGCTGAGCCTTAGCAAAGCCATCTGCAGAAGGTGTTATGCCCTTTGTCAAATGATACTGATGTGGCACTGACACAAGAAAAAAAGTGAAGTTTTGAGCCCTCCTAAAAGAAACATTTGGAAGCTACCACTGAGACACCCACAAGTTCTGCTAGCTAGCAAATTTGCTGCTTAACAGCCCTCCAAGATGCGGACAACAAGGTTGTTATACACAACTGAGACCAAAATGAATGCCTGTGGCAAGCAGCTGTGGTGTGATCTCCTTTCCATGTGCTCCTTGTTTGTTGACTTTGATGGACAAGTGAGCAGAAGAGTAGAAAAGAAGAGTGGGGTCTTAATGCTAGATAACCCACTCTTTCCAGGACAAAAGTCAAGAGCAGAAAAGGGTTTTGATCCAGAGAGCTTCTTTTTGAATTTTCACCTGTGAGAACTCAGAAGTACAAGCAACAAAGCATGCACATGAACATGGTCTTCACTGCTCTCTCCGGTGGCTTGTGCAACATCACACAGATTCTCCAGGCTGGAGCAGCTCTGCTATAGACACAGGCTTGGAGAGGTAGAGCTGTTCAGCTGGAGAAAAGAGGGCACCAGGGAGACCTTAGAGCTCCTTCCAGTGCCTAAATGGGCTCCAAGAGAGCTGGAGAGGAATTTTTTGACAAGGGCCTGGAGGGACAGGACAAGGTAGGGGAGACAGCAGGTTTAGATCAGATATTAGGAGATAATTCTTCCCTGTGAGGGTGGGGAGGCCCTGGCACAGAGAAGCTGTGGCTGCCTCATCCTTGGAAGTATCCAAGGCCAGGCTAAATGGAACTTGGAGCAACCTGGAATAGAGGAAGGTGTCCCTGCCCATGGCAGGGCGTGGAATTTTTAAGGTCTCTTCCAACCCAAACCATTCCATGATTCACATATACTTCAGGTGCAGAAGTTGGATGATATCAGTGCTTACCTTCATCACTCATTTCCTGTGTATTTTGGGGTGAGCCCTTTGCCTTGCTAGAACAAGGAATGATGTTAGTTCTTTGGGTGGCTGTTTTGTTTTGTTTTTAGTTTTTGTTTTGTTTTTGTTGGGGTTTTGTTTGTTTGTTTGTGGATTTTTTTTTTCCTGAGCCGGGGGAGAAATCCTTTGAAGTGGAAAGCTGTGCTATTTTAATTTTTTTGTGGGTGAGATAGAGTCCTCAAAAGAAGGAACTATGCTGTGCTTACTGCCCAAAGTCTCCAAATAATTACAAAACCAGGTGGTGCAGAATAAAAAAAGAAATCTATGAGGTGTTTCCAGAGCTGAGCCAGTGAAACATTTCCAGGCAGCCTGAGATATTTTTTTCCCTGTGCACTCCCTGTGCAGCACAGGGGCTTGGACTTTATGGCACCATGAAATTACTCTGATCACAGACACCCAAACTTCTGTGGCCTATTTGCTGAGGAGAGATTTTTGGGAAAACTGAGCTTCCTATTAAAGTCTGAAAGCTGGTGGTTTGTTTGTGGTGGGGTTTTTTGTGGTGGTTTTTTTTTGTTTGTTTGTTTTTTGTGGGGTTTTTTTGTTTGTTTTTTGGTTTTGTTTTGGTTTTTTTTGGTGGTGTGGGGTTTTTTTGTTGTTTGTTTGTTTGTTTGTTTGTTTGTTTGTTTGTTTGTTTTTTGTTTTGGGGAGGGGGGGTTGTTCCCCCCCCCGGAAAAAAAGACATCCTAAAGGCATTAATTTGCAATTTGTAGCTGGGGTTACAGTTTAGAACACATAAAGGGAAAGCAGACAGCATTTTGCATGACAGGGTGAAGTCTGTAAGTAAGAATTTAGTAGACCTTATTTTCACTGTGAAGCAGAAAATTAGAAAATTGTTTGGATGGAGTTTACCAGGAGGTACTAGACACACACTTATGGAAAATATTAAGGCACGTGTATGTAGCTTCCTGAAAATTGTGTGTCACTTTTGAAAATGTAGAATTAGGGCTTCTGGGCTGTTCAGAATCCCCAGGCCCACACAGCAGGCCTGCAACATACAGAACTGGAAACTGATCAGCATTGCAATAACTTTCTGCTCTCCTGCCAAGAATTTTAGGCTGAGTAATGGTATCACCCTGCTCAAGAAGACAGACTTCTGAAGACCCAGGTATCTGATTTCTGAGATTTAGACAGGATCCTTGCTATCAGTCCAGGTAAGGTATTGTAGGAGTCAAAAATCCCTTTTACTGTGTCCATGCCAACCCAACCTGCTGTAGCGAGATAATTTCTTCCTCTTCATATATATAAGTAGTCTGTGAAGTTTTTTGACTTCTCAAAGTATAATGGCAGTATATTTCATCTCAGCACCAAGTCCTGGCAGGTCTTAATTTCATTTGTGCTTATCTGAACTCAAACACTAAATGCTTGTTAAAGAATTGGAAGGCATAAATGGAAGGAAAATAAATTTGTGTTGTTTATTCAGAATTCTGGGGTAAAATCGGCCAGTATCTTCAGATGACAACACGCGAATCGTACGAATTGCCCAGTTTTGCCTTCTAGCCACTTCAGTGGCTGTCCCTGTTCACAGGCATGAGATTGCATTTTACAGCACCTCTTTCATGTGCCAGTGTCTGAGCTGAGCTGTGTCTCAGCCTCAGTGACTCCTGTTCTCCCTCTGCACCCTTTTTCCACAGCTTTCCTATAACTCCCAAGCCCTCTTTGCTCACCTTCCTTTATCTCTGGAGCCCTTGGAGTGTGGATTAGCTGTAAGGAGGCACCAGGCAGCATCCCACGCTAACTTACACTCTCTGCCCAGGGATTGTACCCATTTTTCAGCTCTACAAAGACAAGTTTTCATTTCCTTGTGACCATTAACTGGTTTCTTCAGCTTATCCCCTAAAGATGACCCTTCCTCCTCAGGTTTTCCTACCCTACAGCCTGTGAGTCATGCCCTGAGTTTGCCTGTGGAGCTCTGATGTCCTTGTCTAGATAGCGGGCAGCCAAACAAAACAACATTGCAGTAAGGATCCCGTCTGGGGGCGTTGGTAGAACAGACCCACACGTTTCTCATGATCTCATTAGCAGCCACAGAACCTGGAAGACCTGTCACTTCCAGGGGAGAGTCCTTATTCACGTCACATCTTCTCCCTCTGAAAATTACATAACGCAAGATCTTACAACAGGCTGTGGGGTAAAAACACCTTGGAAAATTCAAGTGTATCAAGACAGAGTGACAGCTTTATTGAAATAAAATGTTTCATAAAGTGTGCTTATGACTGGTTTTAATTTTATCAGTTTAGGTCCTGCCAGAATGTCCCACACACCCCTGTTGCTTTGTTCCCTGAAGGAGACACTGCTCTGGAGCATTCCAGGAAGGAGTTTTGCAGATTCTTAGAGAATTAGACCACATTTGTAACTCCTTTAAAGCACAAATATCCCCACACCAGGCACTTCCCTCCTGCTGCAAATGCTCCTGGATCAGCTGCAGATGGCTAGAGGAGGATATCCCATTGTCCATCCACCAGCTAGCATCCTCTTAGCCTGCCAGACACTTGTGCCAGCACTGTCCCTGCCTGCAAAGGGCCTTGGCAGTCCCAAATTGTGCCTATGGAATGTGTAGGATACCCAGAGGCTCTTGGAGGTGTTTCCCAGCATGTCTGGCTGCAGGGGTTGGCTGTGTCTGCCTCTGTGTGTGTGTGTGTGTGCCCTGTTTAATTCAGTCAATGTTGCCACATCTGAAATTCACCGAGCAAACAGACTCTGGGCTCCTCTGGTGTATGTCTTGTGCTGCTTTTTGTGCTGTTTCGTTTTCCAGTTTCCTCTAACTGCAATTTTCTCTTGCCAGCTCTACTGTAGGGAAAAAAAAAGCTGAAATGTGATTCATAATTAATGCTTAGTGAACTTCTATTGCAGTCCTGCAAGACGTCTGCTCATGGCACACATCAATTAGCTCAACTACAGAGAAAGAAGTCTGCATAACGTAATGAGCACTTTTTGCAGACTTCCTTTAACTCATAATGACTCTGCATCAAGGAGCAAGTGATGTAAAACACATAATTAAGGCCAAAGGTAGGTGGTGATACCCAAGGACTTACAGTATCTTCTTTGTGACTGCTTGCAGAGATCAGCATCTGGCAGTACCTTGGGCCAGATTCTCCCAGGACCTCAGCTGTTTGGAACACCAAAGCACTGATTTAGATGCAAAGCTGCTTTGAAACTAGTTTCCAAAGGAAATCAGGGACCAGGACCTCTCTGGCTGTCTCTGTCCTTGAGGGCTCACCCCTGGATAACTCCTGAATCCATTTGCTACCCACAGGTGACCCAGCAGCAAACAGCCCCGCAGCGTGTGAACTCTGCATGGTGACTGGCTTTTCACACAGGAAGGTGGAAGGGCTGGTGAAACAGTCCCTTAACCACTGGAGAGTGAATCAAGCCTCCTGGTGTGAATCAGCTTCTGTTTGCTCAACCCCAGGGGTAAAGGAGTGTGAAGAAGGGGGTGGTGTCACTGATGCCTTATTGTGGCTACCTAAAAACAGAAGCCAGACAAAGTTAAGGGAATAAAATGCAGTTATACTTACTGAAGGGCCGTCAGGTACACTTCAGGCAGACAAAACCCCTCCAGGGACTACACCCAAAATGGACAACGGGTCACAGGTTTCCACAGTTTTATAAGTTTGGTTCATTTGCATATTGGAGGTTAATGTTCCAATTACAGCTTCAGGTAATGAACTCATTCACCCCAAGTTTGCTCACCCCCAACTCACTTGTATTTACATTCTCAGGGCCTGAGAATGTGAGGTGCCCTTGATTCCCAGGCCTAGACCAAAATGGGAGAACAGTAGTGAACACTGTGCATGGAGTTGAGAGTTATACACTAAAGAATTGCAGAATTACAGATACATGAAAAATATAAAAGCTAAAATCCTAAGGCATCATCACAGCAAAAGGGACTGGGAAGCAGGGAAGCAATCATTCAGGTCAGCTCAGCCCACATCCCTGATCTGTACTCCAAGGCTGGTGCGGGCTCTAACACCCTCAGTGGTGAGGAGAATCTAAATAAAACAGCAGCCCAAAAGGATAAAGGGATGTCTGTGGGCCCTTTGCATCTCCTCCTATAAAATCAGATGTGGACACCCATGACAAAGTAAAATAAGGTGTATCATTAGGGTGTAATATAATTGTAAAAACCCCATCTTTTAAATTAATATTTAACAATTTTCAATTTTTAAGAATCATTGTTGGATTAGGAATTTGGGGTTGTTGTGCATTCTTTGGGGTCATTATTGTGTTGATAGCTTTTAGATTTTGTAGAAGTTTTTATTAGTTAGTTTTTTTAAAATCATAAACACTAGGGTGTTTTATGGGTTAGGAGAAGGAATTACATTTTTGAAATTTTTTTGATTAATTTTTGTGGGTTTTATAGTTTTTATATTTTTAAGAGGCCACTGAGGGGTTTATACAGGAGTATTTATGTTTTATGTGAGTTTAAGTTTTGGTTGTACATCAGTGGCCTCCCTTTAAAAATTTATTGTCAAGAACAGTTCTTATTACAACAACGGATGTGGACACTTGTAACACTGGAGCATGATCTGCCCTAGCATGAGAGACTGTATGGCATGGGTCAAACTTCTCCCAAGTCCTACTCCCTTCAATGTATTCCTGTTCTCAAGTTTCACTAACCACACGTGTGGTTAGTGGATATACTTTAAGCTGAGTACGCTTGATCTCATATCTTCATTACAGAAAGCAAGAATTTGGCCAAAGCTGTATCAATAAAAATTTAACTTTTGGTTTTTTTTCTTTTTTTCTTTTTCTTTTCTTTTCTATTCTTTTTTTTTTTTTTTCCCTTTGAATAGCCAAAAGATGAAACTGAAGATGAGACCTGGGTTCTGGTACTTATGTGTCTTGATAAAGTGAAGTATCTGGTAATCCCCAAGGAGGATCTTGCTGTAAAAATAGCATTGTTTTACATATTTTGCCATAAAAGACCTCATATTTCTACCTGCTCTCACAAATCCTGTCCCTCCACACCCATGCCAGCTTGAGCATCCTGTCACTGATGTTTTTTCCTGGTTGTGGAATGTATGATAAATGGTAACAGAAAGGTTGTCTTTTTTGGCGTCCTTGACAAAATCCCAAATGTTGCAGGTGGTCTCCTCATCCAAAGGACTGATATCCTGTGTGAGACATTAATAAATGAAAATGAAATGCCACAGCAGCCAACTGTGTGTTCGCATGGTTGTAACAGCTGGGAGCATAATCCAGGAGCTTGGTGCTGGTGGCAGCTGTGTCACTCCTGTGAGGGACCTGAATCCCTTTCCTTAATGCATATGTGCAAAAGTCCTTCCAGAGAAAGAATGGTGAAATAATTCTGTTTTTTAAATGCCAACAAAAGAATTCTACTTCAGATAAGCTTCATATACTCAGATCATTTGAAGAATGCATGCTTCAGTTCAGACTGCTCAGGGGACACCTGATTGTAGGGGGTGGTGACTGTACAGAACCTGGAGAAAAGGAGGCTCAGGAGGGACCTTCTGGCTTTGCACAACTCCCTGACAGGAGGGGTAGTGAAGGGAGGTTGGGCTCTGTTCCCAGGGAACAGGGATAAAATGAGGGGAAACGGCCTCAAGCAGTGCCAGGGAAGGGTCAGGTTGGACATCAGGAGGAATTTCTTCATGGAAAGGGTTCTTAAACATTGCAAGAGGCTGCCCAGAGGGGTAGTGGGATCCCCACCCCTGGAGGTGTCCAAGGACTGCCTGAATGAGCACTCAGTGCTCTGGTCTGGTGACAAGTTGGTGACAGTCACAGGTTGTGGGCTCAGTGATCTGCATTCTGCATGACTCTGTGGGGCTTTGCTCAGCTGTGCCATCAAAAGGAGTGATGGGGCCCAAAATTAGAGAGCAATTCTCTGCTTTACGAGTGAGATGACAATACAATCAACATGTTGGAACCTTCCAGCTTTCCCCTGTGTGACAGCCTGAGCTGCCACATGTATCTTCTGAAACTCTGGGGTAGGCATGGGAATCACCTTGGGCTGTCATGGAGACTCTCGGTACCTTTCAGCACTCTTCATGCTTGGCACAAAAGGGAAATAAAATTCAAAAAGTCTGTGGTCAGAATCCTGGTGGGAATGGAATGCGGCAATCCTGAGGGCAGAGCTCCTCCTGAGCCTTCCTTGAAGGGGCAATGTCCTGCACAGCTTCAGTCAGGGGCGTGTGACACTCTGAAGGTGTGCCAACCTCCCTCTTCTGGAGTACATCTGCAACAAAAACCACATTACACAAAGTGGAGGTCCAGCTGGAAGATAAACTTAATGATTAAGGCAAGAGAGAGGATGTGCTCTGAATACAGATCACCCTTCCACCGATTTTGGAACTAAGGACCAATAGATCCTCTGGCTCTGATCTTCATAACCAGCTACTTTGCAGCTGCTGCTGTGCTGGGATCAATAACCATAAATAAACATAAAACAACCATAAACATAAAATGTGCTCCTGTCCTTTACCTGACACCATGTCCAGGGACGGCAACTCTGTGCTTCCCTCTACTGTTGGTGACAGGCCCACTGCCCATCCCTTTAAAAGGCAGCTTTCAGTCCCAGTTCGAAAGTGTCCACTTCAGCTTTCAGCTCCTCTTAGCTCCTCCTAAGTCTTACTCTGCTAGGTGTTAAACACTGCAGCACACCCTTCTTTTTAAAATGGATTCTTTCTTCATTGTGCTCTAGTGCAGATACCCGAAGACTCTAAATGAGCAAATTTGGGTTTCAGAGAAGTCTCAATACAGCAGCATATGCCCTTTTTTTTTTGAAGCAGATGGTGTTGGTCACAGTGGAAGAAAGCACATGGGAAATGACATGCGCTTTTGGGCTGATTTATTCTTGTGTACTGGGTTGGTTTTTTCCCAATCACTGCCTTGCAATGTAATTAATTAGTACTTTTCTCTGTCTTTACGTCCTGGCTGTAGAACTGATTCAGTGGTTTCGTCTCAAAACATAGTAATGCTGGGATTTTTCAGTGACGTCCTTGAGTATCAAGTGAGGATGTCATCCTTAAGTGACATCCTTCATCTTTTGTTCTCCATATTTCCAAAAAAATGTAACATAAAATGCTGTGGATTGCCATACCAATAGCAAGAACCCTGAAGTGCTTTGTTGCCTTCCCTTTAAATGACCATTGTGCAGTGTGGAATGCCTGGATTTTCTTTCCTCAGATTTGTGTGGTCCTGGCTGCCACATCATGTGGCACATCAGTCTGAGCTGCTGTGACTCCGTCAGCATCACAGATCTCATGTTGGACACCTGGAGGATGAGCCTGGTTTCTGTCTGGCCTTCTAGGAAAGCGCTGTCCATGAGAGCATGTCTCCATCTTTGTGTCCCACACTGCAAAAAATCAGCCTGGACTTCTAAGAAAGCTTAGGCTTGTTTGGCAATTGCATTTGTGTTGGCCCATGCCCTGCTGTCTCTTTGTGGGTTTACTGTCTCAACCCTACTAAGTATTTTGGTGGTTGTTTCCTCTTGAAGACTTCTAACCCTTTCCAATCTTTGGATGGGTCCAATTTCTGTAGGGAGTTCATTCAAATCTCTGTGTCTTCACCGAGATGGTCTGCACACCAACAGACACTTAAACATCTCCCAGTGGGCTGAGACTTGGGAAAACCAAGTTGGGCCATTTTGTCCTCCTACAGTGGTGTGTCATGAGCACACTCATCCCTGCACCCAGAGAAGATTTAGGCACCACCTCTGTGCTAATTCTGACCCTGGCAAGGGCTGATGGCTTTACAGGAGCTCTGCTTTAGGCTTTAGCTGCTCTCCAAATGCCCTGAAGGAGGTGAGTTTGAAGACAAACAAGATACAGTCCCTGTGCCAAATCTCAGCTGGGCCAGGTGAGCAATAGGAAATTAATTAGCCCTGCTGGCTGAGCATCCTTCCTCAGGGCTTGTGGCAGCATGGTCCTGACATCCAGGGAAGACGGAGGGGATGACCCTGGTGCAGAACTTGCTCTAAGCTCCCACGACAGCCCACAGGCTGGAGGGGTGGGTGCTCCAAGCCTTGGAAACTCAAAATTTGATCCTAAATAAATATAAATGGTTATTTTAAAAAGCAAACAAGAAACAGGTCCTTCTTCCCTTCCACACACATTTTAGAAGACAGATCAGAAGCGTGCCTCAACTATGAAGACTAAAAGCAGTGAACATCATATTGATGCATTTCTATATAGGCTTCCTTGATTGGAGAATGATATGTGTGAGGATTTCACCAGCATATGAAAACAACAGGACAGCAACAAAGAACAGCAGGCCAGCAGGACTCTTTGCTCACCGCTAGATTTTTGTGGTTTTATCCATACTTATTATGTTTAGTTGGAGGCAGAAATGATGACTCCAGTCCTCTTGATCATAAGACGAACAACATGTTTTATTGTTCAGAACCTTCTTATAGAGTGGGTCCAAAACTCCCGGATCCTGACAACTGATTGGTCTGGGTTTTGACACTGCCCAGCTCCCTGGCCAGTGATACATCTGCATTTAGGGTTGGAAGGGATTGGTTGAGGTCTCTGTCCAAGTTTAAATCTGTCCTATGATTGTTCACCCAGGGACTTGTTTATTGAACTTGGAGAGCCAAATTGGGTTTCTTATTATAGCCAAGTCTATTTGTCGAACTACAGACTAGCAGTACTGTGACACATATTTACACACTGGGTACTGCTGAGCCTCAGAGCATATTAGCTCTACTGCTCCTGCTGGTCTAACACCCATCTGCAAGCCCTTCCATGAAGGCAGCACCAGCAGCACAAGTTCACATGGTCAACTGCCATATTTTGCTGTGAAGCACTCAGCTCTTTTTTGTTTGTTTGTTTGTTTGTTTGTTCATTGATCCTGGATACTGATTTCAGACACCTTTGATGAAACAGTGGGTCTGTTTTGTTTTGTTGTGCCTTTCTCATATGCTGAACAACATGCTGAATCATGCTCAAACACTAAGTAAAGAGAGCCATCTGGGAGGTACCCAGTTTTACAGCTAAAGGTGCACCTTGGCTGAATCAAATTCCAAGATGCAGAACCTACAGGGCCAAATCTAGGACCAGAAGGTTTACAGCTCACTTTAAAAACCTTCTGGGCTCACATACCGTGAGACAAAAACCTCCTGACAAATGCCGATATTCAAATGCAAATAATCTAAGCAGGGCTCCCATACTGACAACTTTTGTTTTTGATTTGGCAGTGGGCTGGAGAGAAAAGTTTCTCTTTCAGCTCTGGGGTGGTTTGCACATTTCCACGAGACTAGAAAGCGTTTTGGTTGTTTAAATAAAGTGAGGGCAGGAATGTTCGAGCTTGGGGTCTGCCTGGCTGGTATAAACAAAGAAGATTGCATAAAATTAGAGACTTCTGTTGGCAACAGGAACCTGTAATGACATTCTTCATTCTTAGAAAGTATATCTCTCCTCAGCATTTGAAGCAAAGTGATAAGAACAACCAGATGACCTTTAAGAAATGACCAGGGTGAGTCACTGTTGCACAGCTGTTTCTTGGTGTTCTAAGAAAAGCAGGGGTCAGAAGCTGGGATGCAATACATTCTTAGATGTCTCTCTCCTGGATGTCTAGTCATCAGCTAGTCATGACTGTAATGAGAAATACCAGGGTCTGAGAGGCTGAAGGCATCTTTCTGCACCTAAAATTACCTCTAGGTTGATATTGATTTATTCCTTGCACCGACACATAAAAGCTGCTGATTCAAATGGCATTGGATTCAGGAATTTTGTTTCCCTGATCTTCCAGAAGCACCTCTTAAAAAGCAAATGTAAGATTTGCTGGCCTTTGCCACCCACTGCCCTCTAACTCAGGGGGCTATTTCATACTCCAGAGAAAGATTTCCAAGAGATGAAACTTCCAGGGTGTATAGGCTCAGCAGCTACTCCTTTAGAAGAGGACACTTTTTGCCAAATGCATTTTCAGATCTCACCAGGGTCTTGGCGAGCTCAGCTGGATCAGGAGGGTCCAAATTACAGCAACATCCAGAGCAGGCCACCCCTCCTGGAATGGGAGTCTGGGGCACTGAAATCACACTGGGACTGTTCCACTGCAGCCAGGTGGGCACTGATGTTCCTTGATTAACAACCCTCCTGCAGTTTTCCTACAGAAATCCCTTCTGCACTAGGCATGAGGTAGTAATCTGGTGTGAGACCTTTGCTCCAGGGCACATTTTGCATTAGCCTAACAGCTCTTTTCTAGAAGTACTACTGGATCACTGAACAGTGCTTGGATAAGAGAGCTCATCCCTTCTTGGCAGGTCCATGTTCTTGAAATAGCACGGCATACCCTGGAACATCCACATTTCCAGCTGGGCTGCTGCTCTGAGGCCTGCCGTGGGCTGATCATGGCATCCTTGTCTTTTTGCAGCTGTTGGGACCTCATTTGCAGGTGATATACTGGTGATAGGGTGCATGCACTTTGCTTCCAAGCCAGGGAGGGGTTCTCCAAGCAGGGGGTGAGGTGACCCTCCCATTTTCCTGGTTGTCTTCAGAGCAGGCTTAGCAGACCTCTTGCCACTGAGTCTGTGTTTTAGCAGAGCCGGCAAAAGAAAAACAAATCTGGATGGTTTCTCCTCTTGGAGAAATTCTCCTATGTGATTGTGACAGACAGTGGCTGAGGCTAAGGCTTCTCAGAAACCTCAATGCATGGAGATTTTAGTGGTACCTCTCCTTCAGGCTGTGCAGGCATCCCTGAGCTGTGGGACTGCCTCTGTGACAGGGCAAGGAACTCCCATTCTGTACCAGAATCACAACCTCCCACGGTCTTGCCTTTATCTAAAAGTGCTGCAAGAAGGTCTCATTGGAACATCATCTCTGTTTGACAGTGGGAGTGATGAGAAGGGTTGACAGCCTATGAGCAGCTTCTGTGATGTCTGGACTAAAATGGGATAACCCCAGATGCACACGGGCTGGATCATTGGATGCTGCACAACCAGGGCTGTCAGCGTCTGAAGGTATGTAAGATGATCTGCAGTCCTCTCTCTTTACAGCTGTAGAGCTAATAAAAAAAACATGTAAAACAACACTCTACCAAGTCAGTGCCCGCTCAGAGGAAATGTGATTGACCAGCACCTCCTGGTGCAAAGGCACTGCTGTGCAGGCAAGAGCAAACAAGAACTGGCTAGACTGAACACAAAATTTCACCTTAAAAACTGAGTTCTGTGAAGAGGAATCTAATTTTCAGAAGACTGCTGCTGGTCTACTTTATCTTATTATTGTTTTCATGGCTAGTGCTAATGTTCTATGTGTGGAAAGCCCAGACCCTTCAAACTGAATTTGTGCATTTACAGGTCAGCAAATAATTTAAAAAACAAACAAACAACAACAACAACAACAAAAAACCCAGGCTATTAAAAAAATTCCTAGATTGTATCTGGTAGTGCATTTGAACATAGAGACCAGGAGAGATGTGGTGCAGTTGGCATGGGGAAGAGATAAAGTCCCCCAGGAGTAGAAGAATGAGCAGCAAATGTAAATGTTTTGATCACAGCTCTTGTAGTCAGGGTTTGAGACAGCCCACGTGCAGTTCCAGCTGCTCTTCCACCAGCCCTCTGAAGGTGGTAGTGTTCCCTTCTCCAGTCCTGCAGCTCCAACCGTGAAAGTTTAAATGCGTCGTTGCTGTAGGGACCAGGATGAGACGAGCAGGTGGGAGGAAAGAAAACCAACAGAGGGCAGGAAATAGTCAACAGAAGATCAACAGCTCTTGCAGAAGCCACTCTGTGCTGTGCTGGTGAGCTGAAAAATGTCGTTGTTCATGCCAATGGGGAAGGACCTCCACTGTGCAGTGCTGAGGGCTCCTTCTCCCAGGGTATTCATTTGATTGTCACTTTTTGGAGCAAAGTGAGGGAGAGACTCAAAGATGCACAGAAGACTGACTGTTGCTTCAAGGACTGGTGCACAAGAGAAGATCCTTCTCCTTGGGCCTGCCCATGTCCCAGGGAAGGCAAACTGAAAAATAAAGATGCAGTACAAATGTGTTTAGACCATCTGTACTAATTCTTATTACGGTGTTGTATGTAGAGAGCAAAACGTGTTCTGTGGAGAGAGCTGGAAATGTGTTCTGCTTAATTCAGCAGTTGTAAATGACAGGTCTTGCTCAGAATAATCTCTGCTGGATCCTGTAGCCCCCCACCAGCTCAGAGGCACAAACCTGCAGTTAGAGGTTCTGCAAGTTGCCTTGTCCATTTAGCATAATGGATGTAAATTGCCTTAAAAAAAAAAAGAGAAACAAAGAAGACTCAACTGGCAAACCTTTAGGTAGGCAAGGAATCAAAGGAATTAGGGAATCAAGGGTCCAAGTTCTTAGCAGAGCAGTACATAAATTTGTCTTCTGAGCATCTCAGATTTTTGCATTTCCCTCCTCAGAGGAGAAGTTTCTGTGAGTTGGTGACAGCCCGTGTTCAGTATTTTGTTGAAAAACATCCTTAAAGGCCATTTCCCATGTTATAGAAACCAGTCTGTGGTGTGCATGGCTGGAAGGACCACAACCAAGATCTGGGATAACTTCTTGTAAAACACTGAGGCACAGAACAGCTGAAAAATTAATTAAATTCCTTTGTGATGGTTCGTGTCCAGGACAAGGACAAACAGGACCAGGACTTTGATGTTGGCAGGAGCCTCCATGGTTAGGGAATGTTTGGATACTCATTTTATGCTAATATTTGCAGAAAAATTGCTTGGTAGAGGGAGACTTATCCAGAGCCAAATTCTTCATGTATACAGAATTTTCTTTAAACTTTTCCTTGTGTCATGCAGAGCAAGAAGTCACTCCTGATGCTTTGGGAGCAAGCCTGAACATACTGGTTCATATTACCAGCAGCTGGTCAGAGATGTGGTGTGACAGCACCATCCCTTCAATCACACAGTTCTGTGGATGCTGAGATGGCAAATAAATCTGGGCTGAGGTCACTTACCTTTTGTTTTGGAAGAAGCAGCAGGGCACGGTAAAAATCCCAAGTATCTCAATGCTAAAGTGCTTCAGGCTGCAGATGGGGCAAAAGTGGCCAGAGGCACTAGGGAAAGCCCTGTCCTTGCAATGAGATGTGAGCTGAGAGTTTTCTGGCTGGGGTGATGTTTCTGCTCTTAATTTTCCACTGCTGAAGGATGTCAGTCTGTGAAAGAACAGCAAACATTGTGAGGACAAGATGCACTTTATTAGAAGTTACTCACTTGTTGTCTTTATTAAAAGACAAAATAAGAAATTTAACTGGAGGTATGTTGTTAAGGTAAGTCTAAGACAATGCCAGGTACAAAACAAGTTTTCATGTCTTTGCTCACCAGCCCAACCATTGATCTGAAAGCAATCGAAACCAAACAAAGCCTTGTGATGCTTGGCCTCTGAGTGTGTCTCCAGGAAGCAGCTTGAGACGGAGACACAAATTTAACTTAATCACATGCAGAAAACAAAGAAGCAGAAATTACAGCATCATTGGAGTCACTGAGGTATTTTGGGCTGCCTTCTTAAAGTCTTAATAAAAGATGGATAAACAGGTTCCAAAAATATGTGAAACCACCGCACCTAAATCCTGGCCCATTGCTAGCATTAAAATGTTAAATTAAATGAAATGTTTTCAAAGGCTTGGAAATGTTTGGTGGTTATTTATATGATGGCCATGCTTTCAAGCCTAGACAAAAATCGAGGTCCCACTGACCATGCACAGGTCTTGCCACCAAAACAGTGAGGGCTGTGCTTCCAGAAATGCCAGCTTGGTGCATGTTTTACAGCTGAGCTGATGGCTGCAGTGAAATGAGAGGGCTTTGGGGACACTGACAGATTCCTTCCCCTATACCTTCTTCAATTTGCCCCCTGCCAACAGTTTCTTTTTAAATGCATTTTCTCTGAACACAGTTCCAGGCCTGTGGTGGAGCAGCAGGAGAGGAGCAGTGCTGGGTCCCAGGGTTTTGTTCTGCTGTAGTTGTGGCACTGCTTTAAACCCAAATGGACAGTCTGGGTTCTCAGGTGCACTCCTGGTCATTGATAAAGATGGGTAATTCCTCCAGAGGCTGCAAGACCTCTGGTCTGTTTACTAAATGCAGGGTATCACCACATCCCCAACTCCTGCAAGTCAGGCCTGATTTTTTTCCATGCTCCTCAGAGTACACCGGGCCTAAAACAACAGTCTGTCACCAAGTACTGTCCAAGTTTTTAGTTCATGTGGCTCTGACATCTGCTTGTTGAGGGATGCCTGTGAACTGCCAGGGTTTGCTGGCACAATCACCTATAGAGCGTTGCCATCTGTTGGGGAAGGAGCAGCAGCTGATGGAATTCCAGGCTCTCTGTGCCCCTCTGTGGGGCAGTTCAGCCTTGATGTGTGGCAGGCAAGGCTGTTTGCTGTTTCCCCTCCCCTCTCACAGCTGGCAGAGTATGGCAGCTGCAGAAGCAGGAGCCTGGCCCTGGCATCTCTGTCACCCCACAGACAACAAACTCTGAGCTTTCTGAGCCCTCACCCATCTCCTACCTATCTGACTCCCCAAGAAGATGACCCTCAAATCACATTAAACAACTAGTGCAGAGAAAGGAAAATTTTGTGCCAGATCCCAGAAGTTTTGTAGATGAAACAAGGCTAAAATGAAATGACTGATTAGATTCTCTTCATCCACTCAAATGTGGGGGCAAAGGTCACATTGCCACAAGTGTTTATCTTGCTGGTTATGATTCAGCTCACCAACTGTTGCTGTATGACCAGAACAAATTTACCCTCACCACTAGAAAAGCATTAAGCACCCTTTTAATCAGTCAGATGTCTAAAAATTATGTTTGGTGTTCTAATGGACATCTCCAGCAAGGAGGGCTGCTGAACTGATTGGCCTGTTTGCTTTTTGCTTCCCCCATGGGCTTTTCAACTTCCCCTTCAGAAGAGCTAAACAAACAACTTGACACATTTAAGGCTAAAATCAAAAACCCAGTGTGGAGGGTGAGCAGTTTGATAAATGTCCGGAGGGCCTCGGCTGTGCTCGCTGTCTGTAACCGTCAGGCTGGAGCCATGCAAATGTACCTGAGGTTTAAATAACCCAGATCTCACCGAGGCTGTCTTTGGTTATTGCTTTGCATATTCAGGCTGTAAGTGAAGGCAGCTCGGGAGTCACTGGTATTTGCCTGGTCGAGCCAAACCACCACTGGCACATCCACTGTCTAGGCAAGAGGACTTGGAATTGGAAGGGACCTGCAGATGCCTTTCCATCCTTCCCTGCTCACAGCAGGCTCTGCCCTGGCCAACATCAGCCCTGGCACAGGCAGTCTGGCATGTCAGCAGGAGCCAGGATCTATTTTAATTTCAAACAGTCTCCATAAATAAATAAATAAATAAAACTTTAAAAGAAAATGTCATCAAAAACCATCCTGAAACAGATAGTGAAAAGTTTTCTTCCTGATGCATGCAAAGTCAATGAACATGTTACCAAATGCATACTGGGAGACATCATCATAATAGGAACAATTGGGGCCACTTGAATAGCCAAATTTGCTTTTATGCCATATTTGTTTACCTTGTAGAGCACATCCGCGATATGCATGTAAATGACAGAGCCTATTTCTTGCTAAGCACAGTAATCCCTCCTGCCCTCAGCCCTCGCAGTCGTTCCTTGTTTGTGCCTGTCAAGGACTGCTGGGACTTACAACTGTTGGTTTAAGCAAATGCACAGCCCTTTGCCAACAGGAATATCCTGTTCAGGGCAGTGCTCTGAGGAGGCTTGTTATATAAACTTAGCTGTAGGCTGCCACAACAGGCTGTTCCATGAAAAAAACAGAGAGACAGGAGACCCTCACCAGGAACCTCACCACCAGCCTAGGCAGAAACTGATTTTTCTCCAATAGCATGGGCTGTGAATGGTTTATTTCCAGTTAAGAGTGGACAAAGCCCCACTCAGTGCAGCAAGGCTGGTAAGATATGAAAACACCCAAGTGCAAGCAAAGACAGACCAACACAAGGCCTCCAGCAGGTCTGGTTATTGCTCGAGCTGCAGTTTATCAGGAGAACAGGTCAGCATGGCCCCATAATTACACTCAGTCCTACGACAAACAGACTTCAGCCACGGCATGCAAAGTGAGTGGGAATAGGGAAGTGATCTTTGTTCCTCTTCTAGATGTAGGAAGATGAAATGCAGGTAAGTTCTGGCATTCTTTCAACAAGGTGCTTAAGCCTGCATTTAATTTTTAAGCTCTGAAATGCGTGGGTGGGAGCTGGCTCCATCAAGTCAAAGGCAAAACTCGCATGAAGTGGGATTTTGCCTTCTCTGACTATGAAAGTGTTTTGGGAGGGAAATAGCTTGCCTCAGGTCACACTGGGAGTCTGTAGCAGAGCTGGGAATTGATGCCAGCTCTCTGGAGTCCCAAACAAGTGCCTTAACCTGTTTTTAGCTTACTGCACGCTTCCTCCCAAAACATCATTGGGCATTCTTAGATACACCTGATATCCCAGCACGACTGCAAGCCCGTCACTTCTTTTGGCCAGCTTTGGAGTGTAAGATGAAATACACAGCTTTCATTTCATCTTCTGAGTGGTGTTTGAATATGACACAAACAAACAAACCAAGCCAGGTTCACATTTGTGGAGGACTGTGGTGTGTGATGTACACCAGCGCAGAGCCACTGTGCTGCTGTATCAGTGAGCCACACAGATGAAAGACAAAACCCAGGTTAATTTTGGCAGTCTGATGCTGCATTTCGCCTCTTTCCTAGGTTTCCAAAGCTGCAAGACACGGTTGTTCCGGGATGGCTCAGAGATTTCCCTCGGCGCTAGCGGCTTCCCGCAGCCAGGCTCCGTGTATCGATTTATTTACTCTGGCTGATCCTGACTTAAACAGATGCTGCCTAAACTTCCGGCAAATCTGCCCCAGCGTAAACCGGCCGTGCTCAGCAGGGCTGCCCTGGCAAAGGTGCTGATATTCGCTGAACATTTTGGCAAGGAGCTCCCTCCCGGCAGCCGCTGGCGCTCGGGCTGGACGGGAGCTCTCGCCTCACCAGGAAAACCCCGGGACCGGCAGTCCTCACGGTGGCACTAGAAAACAATTAATCACTGTTCCACAAGACCATCTGCTGCCGCTGATGCAGACCAGAGAGTCCTCGGGTGTGCTCAGGTCGCGCCGCCTTCCTTGGTCCGCGGCAGGAGACTTTAAGGGTAAAGCCTGCACCTACTCCAAACCCCACTTAACTCTTCTGGAGTACCCTCAGTACTTGTCATCTAGGCAGATATGAGAGTTGCCTGATCTGTTAATGCTTGGGAAAAGGACTTTTCATCCAGCCTCCAAGCACCAGCGAGAGATACCCTTGCATTAATGCCTCCTTTCACATTACAGCAGCAATACCTCACTTTGTTTGCCTTCTATAGAATGCCAGCAATAAAAGGTAAGGAAAAAAAAGACACAAAAACCAACAAGGCACAGCCCAATGACTCAAATATCTGGAAACATGATTATTCTCTGCATTCAACTAGTACTGGGGTTCTTCACTCCTGAAAATCAGCATCTGGGTTTTCCTACTAAAGAAAAAACGCAATAATCTTTCCTTATTTGTTGCTGGAGACTCAGACAAACCAAATTTTGCTCACGTGGCCTTGATAAACCAGGGACAACTGTGTTTCTGTAAGGTCTGATTCAGCCAGGCTATAAAATATGTGAGTAGTGCCCGAGAGGTGATGAACAAATCTCTGTTAGGTGTGTGTCTGCAAAAAACAGAATGTGAGGAGGAACACAAACACAGCCAAAGGTTTTCACAAGTGACTGAGGATGCAACAAGGTATCTGCAGATATGAGGACATCTGGTTACTCTGCCTCGGGAACCAAGGCTCACTACAAGATGATCATCAAGCAATAAATTAGTGCACCTATCACTTTTTTTTTTTTTTTTTTTTTTTTTTTTTTTTTTTTTTTTTTTTTTTTTTCTGAAATAGGCAAAACAAACTAATATCAAAGAGGGAAGGGACTGACTAATTTCCTCCAATGTGTTCACGTTGTCCCTGCCATGGGACCCAGACCACCAGACATCTTACAAATTCCTACCTAAGAGGTGAATCAGTGGCAGTCAGTCAGTCCTGGATGGGCAATTGACTCCTCTTCTGGAGACAGGCAGTTTCTGAGAGTCAACTCTTATTTTTAAACATTATCTCCTGTTCATCTGAGTGTGAATATGGCCACCAAGTACTGCCATGCCAAACATCACTGGCTGGCCACCCACCTGAGCTAGGGAACATCTGCAGGACCATCACCAGGGCTAGTGCACAGCCAGCTCAGACCTGTTTGTGTTTTTATAAGAAAAGAGTTTTCTCTCACCATGTGCTGTGGAAGGCCATCTCTGCTGGACTGCAACCTGTTGAATTCAGACAGAACCAACTGTTCTCAGGCAGACCTTTGCTCCAGCTTCCTATGCAAAACTGTCCTCGAGACACTGTAAGCTTGTCCTCACAGCCCTGCAGGACACCCGTGACCATTGCACCAGATGCTAGAAGGACATTTCACTGTGAAATACTCCACAGAAGTGAAGGTCAAAGTAAAATTCCTTCAGAGGATGGGGCACGAGCCAGACACAGAGGGGAGGTGACCAGTGCTCATGCTGCTGCTGGCTCCTCAGAAAGATCCAGCCTCTCTCAGAACTTGCTGCTTCTCCTCCTGCAAGCCTTAGGCTGAAGGGAAGAGCTGGGCTTTCCAGGAGACTCTTCCACACAAAAAAGAGTTTTAGGAGGACTTTGTAATTTTAGGGTCAGTGTGTATGTATTAGTGCCCATTCAACCCAGGTAGTGCCTGGAATAGTGAGGAATGCATCTGGCACCACAGAAATGTGCCAAATCCAAAGATCTCCAAAGAGGCACTGGTCTGCAATGACCCCACACTCCAGGGCAGCAGGTATGTGAGGGTACAGCCTGAACGGGACTCTATTTTCCCACTCATGTACATGGAAACATAACAGCATTGGAAAACTAGTGTTTAATTGCAAGGCACAAATCCTTTCCAAAAGCAGAGTTTAACTTCCCTGCCAAAAACATATGTATTTTGTATAGATTTAAGTACATGATATAGAAAAGGAAAGATTTGCCCAGGTACTATGGTGATGAGTGCCATAGAAATGCCTATAAATAAATAAAAACACAGAGCAAACCCAGACATCTTCAACAGAGTTTGAGGGGTAACCCTCCCCACCAGAAAAAACAAACCCAAAGAATCAAAAAAGCCCTGTCTGGCATTTTCTACTCATTCCCTCATTATAAGGAAAGAAGAGATCACTACCAGCTCTTTTTGACACAGGACCAAGTACCCATTTGGGCTCACTCAAGTCAAAAGTCACAGGGTGGGCACATCTTTATTTGCATTCCCCAGTGTCTCCTTCCTGCTGTTTCTCATCACCTGCTCATCACCTGAGAACATTTTTGCGCATACTAAATAATGAGTATTACTGGGAACCTCGTGAACTTCTATGTCATTTAAATTCAGAGAAAAAAAAAGTTAAGCTTACACGTACCCTGACCATGTTATACATTTTCTTCATTGTAATAAAGGAAAGAAGATGAGGCCCTATGGAGGCCTGAATGGTGATATGTGGCTTGTTTTTTCATTGCACCTCACAGACATGAAGAGCACTTGTCAAGCTGCTCAGTAAGGCACCCTTGTCTCTTGGTTTCTGATTCCTTTTCCTCATGTTTTTGAGTCTTTCATCTCAATTTCTCTGTTCATTGCAGAGCGTTTCGTTGTTTCGCTCCCATCACAGGGCTCCAAGGACTGGATCTTTATGAACAGCGCCCAGACGTAAAGTGAGAGCCCCATCTCCCAAACAAAATTATCAGCTTGGCTCCACAGCAAAACTGCAAATTCCCTTGCCATGAACTGGTAATGTTAAATGGTGTCATTGCAATCATTGTGTGGGGGAGAGAGGGAGGAAGAGAAGAAGGGAGGGCAAGCGGTTGGACTCAGGGATCTCAGAGGTCTTTTCCAACCTTAATGATTCTGTGATTCTGTGAAAGAGGGAAAGAAAAAGAAATAAATAAAAGGAAGAAAAAAGAAAGAAAAGAAGGAGAGGAAGGAAGGAGAGAAAGGAGAGAAAGGAGAGAAAGGAGAGAAAGGAGAGAAAGGAGAGAAAGGAGAGAAAGGAGAGAAAGGAGAGAAAGGAAGGTGAGGAAGGTGGGGAAGGAAGGTGTGGAAAGAAGGGTGGAAGGGCGGAAGGAAGGAAGGAAGGGCGGAAGGGCGGAAGGAAGGAAGGAAGGAAGGAAGGAAGGAAGGAAGGAAGGAAGGAAGGAAGGAAGGAAGGAAGGAAGGAAGGAAGGAAGGAAGGAAGGAAGGAAGGAAGGAAGGAAGGAAGGAAGGAAGGAAGGAAGGAAGGAAGGAAGGAAGGAAGGAAGGAAGGAAGGAAGGAAGGAAGGAAGGAAGGAAGGGCGGAAGGAAGGAAGGAAGGAAGGAAGGAAGGGCGGAAGGAAGGAAGGAAGGAAGGAAGGAAGGAAGGGCGGAAGGAAGGAAGGAAGGAAGGAAGGAAGGGCGGAAGGAAGGAAGGAAGGAAGGAAGGAAGGAAGGAAGGAAGGAAGGAAGGAAGGAAGGAAGGAAGGAAGGAAGGAAGGAAGGAAGGAAGGAAGGAAGGAAGGAAGGAAGGAAGGAAGGAAGGAAGGAAGGAAGGAAGGAAGGAAGGAAGGAAGGAAGGAAGGAAGGAAGGAAGGAAGGAAGGAAGGAAGGAAGGAAGGAAGGAAGGAAGGAAGGAAGGAAGGAAGGAAGGAAGGAAGGAAGGAAGGAAGGAAGGAAGGAAGGAAGGAAGGAAGGAAGGAAGGAAGGGCAGAAGGAAGGAAGGAAGGGCGGAAGGGCGGAAGGAAGGAAGGAAGGAAGGAAGGAAGGAAGGAAGGAAGGAAGGAAGGAAGGAAGGAAGGAAGGAAGGGCAGAAGGAAGGAAGGAAGGGCGGAAGGGCGGAAGGAAGGAAGGGCGGAAGGAAGGGCGGAAGGAAGGGCGGAAGGAAGGGCGGAAGGAAGGGCGGAAGGAAGGGCGGAAGGAAGGGCGGAAGGGCGGAAGGAAGGAAGGGCGGAAGGAAGGAAGGGCGGAAGGAAGGAAGGAAGGAAGGAAGGAAGGAAGGAAGGAAGGAAGGAAGGAAGGAAGGAAGGAAGGAAGGAAGGAAGGAAGGAAGGAAGGAAGGAAGGAAGGAAGGAAGGAAGGAAGGAAGGAAGGAAGGAAGGAAGGAAGGAAGGAAGGAATGGAAAACGACAGAAGACCTACCATTCTTTGAAGAAGTATCATTTTCTGTTGCCCAAAACAGCTCTGGGTTTGAGACATTTGTATATGAAGGGGGAAGAAATCAGAGTAGCTGTTACTCCATCGAGCACTGTTGACCATTTTGGCTGCCTGTAATTTTTTCCTCCTACCAGCCTCTCTCCTCTTTTCACATCCCTGTCTCAGGAGCCATGCAGGCAGTGGAAGAGTGGATTCTGTGTGTCTCCAAGTGCTGTCTGTTAGTCCTGCTTGGGGAAAAAAGAGTCACAGCATTTATCCTGAAAGTTTGTCTGTCTGCTGTCACCTTGCTGCAAGTAGCCAGGCAGTGCAAAGCTACAGGCAAGGAAAGACCAAAAAAATTTGCTGAGTGACTTCCTTCTGCTTCCTTCCCTGAGGAAACTGATGCACTAAGTTTTATATATGACATATATCTGCAAAGGAAGAGATTTCTGTCTTGTGCTTCTGTGCTACCTAGTGGGATGTTGTTCATGGACAGTCGGTATTTATTTCAATTACTGACTTGGACAGAGTTATTAAATGTAAACTGTGGCACTTTATGTTTAGCATAAAACAAAATACTGGGAGAAGACAGTCAGAGAAAACCTCCGACTTAACACAGTGGTTTGGCCAATGTTTAAATCATTCCTTTGCTCTGTATTCTCCCATACCTCCCTTCCCCCTGCGCCCTTCCCCCCCCTTTGCCTTGTTCACACACAGCTTCCAGTACTGGACCCTGAAGATTCAGATCTTAAACTTTTTCAAAGTGCTACCTATTTATATGTAATGCTTTGGATTTGCTTATGCAGTTCATTTGCATAGCCCCAAATCAGCATAAACTCTAACCTCATCTAACCAAGGGGATTTACCTGCAACCAAACAAATTTGGTTTGTTAATGAAGCAGTCGGATTCCCAGACAGCTCTGATACACCTTGATCACTTCTTAGAAAGAGATTTCTCTCACCTGGAATGAATTTCAGTACCCAGTACAAAAAGACACTGCATTTTTGACACTTGCTGTTCAAGACCCAGGACACAATAACAGGGAAAGACGAGCAGTGTGAAAGCACACGCAAAACAACAACACGGAGGCAAAGAGGTCTGCAGTGAAAAGCTGCTCCCCAAAAAAGAGGATGAGCCTGCTTATTTCTTTCATTTTTATACATTTGTGGGTCTGGTTGTGGATTGGCTTCTGGGGTTACTACCCCTTCACCCCACTGGCCAGACCAGCTGTCAACAACATTATTTTCAGGCTAGAAATATGTAAACAAAGACAGTGAACAAAACCAAGAAAGGTTGTTTATGTTCTAAAGTGTGAGAAAGTGAAAAACTGGCCCTTAATACTGTACAGAAACTAAAGAACTGACTCAATCTTATGAACAAGTAGAAGGCTTTAAAACTCAGAAAAACTGGGGCAACATGGCAGAAACAGAGTTTTGAAAGTGTAACCAAAGAGAAAAACCTGGAGTTAGATTTGAGCCAATAAACATTGCTGTGGTCAGTTTCCCTCTCCATGTAACAGTAAACATAACAGTAGCAAATACACAAACCCCACAATTATTAATAAAGTCTCAGTAATAAATGTGTACAAATAAATAATGAGTTATTCTCACCTGTGTGAATGTTTAGGTACATGAGCTGGAAAACACTTTGGCAAACAGTGTACTCATGAATCTTTGCAAGGTGTAAGAAAATCCAAAAAAGTATTTTTTCTGTTTTGAATAAAATTTGAAGAAGCACACATCCTTTTCAAAAAAGGGATTGATGGGTAGAGACTTCTCAGATATCCTGGAAATCAAAAAATCCAGTAAACCAAAACATCATGTAAACATTGACTGAAATACCATGTTATACCAAATATCCTGAAATTCTTCCAGTCTACTAGACTAGATAAACCCATCCATATGTAAAAACCTCATACTTACTTTCTCTTCACCAATTCATCAAAAAACACAAAGTCAAATCCTCCCAGCCTTTGGTAGCACGCAATGAATTCAAGGCCGAGTTAGAGCTGGGGGTTAGATCCTTTCCTTCTCTACAGTGTGTAGGAAAGGGGAAACAGCAGGAATCTGGAAGGCAGCAGCCTCAGAGACTGCAGAAAACATAATTTTTTTTCTTCTCCCCCCCCACCTATATTTTTAGGGAAGTTCATAATTAATCACAGAACTCCTTGCCACAAGGTCCCTCAGAAGCCAGAAGCTCAGGAAGGCTCCAAAGAGAATCAAATATTTATTGAGTAAGTGGAATCTGCAGAGCTACAGCATAATATAAACACAGGTTAGAAAGGCATCTGTGTTTCTCAGGCTCCTGATCTTGAAGAAACCTGTAATCATCAGAGCTCCCTGGAAGGCAGTTTTGCAGGGAGAGAGAAGTGGGATCACCCCAGAGAAACCCATCACAGGGCCACTTGTGCTTTTCAGATCAATTTCTGGCAAGTGGCTGGGACAGAACATGCATGGCCAGACAAAAGTGGCCACTGCCCTGCCCTGTGCTCCTCTGCTCCTCCTCGGCACCTTATTTACAAGTTGGTCTATTTGCATAGGAAGCCTTGGCAGTGAGCTTTAGATTGTGAACATTGGAACCTTGTCAAAGCAAATTCTGGTTAGAAGGTGTTTGCAGAAAGAAGGCGGTCAAACATCTTGAACGGGTGACAGTAGCACTGTAATTCTCTCTAAAGCTGCAGAGAGCACGAACAGTTACTGGGGAGGCAGGAAGGCTGTAAGTGGTGAGGTTGCTTTGATTTCCACTGGACAGCATTTTGATATTTTGAAACACGAATAACAATCTGCTGCACAGCCAACAGATTGAGCCATCTCTCGTCAGCCAAGGGACTCTGTTGCTGAAACAGTGTGATGTGGGAACTGAGAATGGACAGCCAAGCTTTATGCATCCCAGTGCAAAGACAAATTCATCCCTTTGGGCAGCCCCCTTACATTGCCAACAACATTACTGAATCAGTATGTTTGGAGTCTAGAAACAGGATAAAACCTCAGCCAGAGCTTAGAAAGTAAATTCCAGCCTGCTTCAGTAATTGCCATTGGTGTTGCCCCTAGTACTTTATCAACATACTAATTCACAATATTAATTTTCATCAGAAAAGAGAAATACAATTTTGACAGGTGCTAAGCCCCCAGGAGATCCCTCAAGGAGGAAGACCCTAGATGAGATTTGGACATTAAACAGTACCAATGTCACAGTGCACTCCCAGAGGACAGGTGTATGAAGTTAAACTCATTCAGGAACCTCAAGAAGCAGTTTTCCACACATGAGAAAAGCCCTCTCTGCAGAATTTCTACATGGCAGGAAGAACAGGGTGGACTCAGTGCAAAAGCCCAGGGAATCAGATTTTCCCATGTGGCAACTGCAAATCTGGTTCCTCAGGCCAGCAAAATCAGAGCATCTTTCAATACCTTTCCAGGGCTGGAAAGGCAAAGCACACTCCGGAGTCTGCTCCTGCCATCTGTGCAGGGTTCCACGGGGCTCCATCCTCAGCCTTGTGCTCTTCAACATCTTCATAAATGACCTGGGCACAGGACTGGAAGGGGCACTCCGCAAGTTCACAGGTGATACAAAATTTAGAGGAGCTGTTGAGTCCTTTTAGGGCAGGGAGACCCTGCAGAGAGACCTCGACAAATGAGAGGGCTGGACAATCACCAACTGTATGGAGTTCAATGGGTGAAAGTGCTGGATTCTGCCCCTGGGAAGGTCCTGGGAGGCCTGGTTGATGGCCAGTGGGGTATGAGCCAGCAGTGCCCTGGAGCCAGGAGGGACATCCCTGTTTGGGGGTACCAGGCCCAGCATGGCCAACCGGGCCAGGGATTGTCCTGCTCTTCTCTGGGCCGGGCTGGCCTCACCTGGAATATTGTGAGCAGCTCTGGGCATCATTGTGGACAAAAGACTTTAAACTGTTAGAGAGTGTGCAAAGGAGGGTCATGGGGATGGTGAAGGGCCTTGAGGGGAAGCCACGTGAGGAGCAGATGAGGGCACTCGGTGTGTTCAGCTGGAGGAGACTGAGGGGAGACCTCTCTGCAGTTCTGCAGCTTCCTGGGAGGGGAAGAGGAGGGGCAGGTACTGATCTCTGCTCTGCGATGACCAGGGACAGGGCCCAGCAAATGGCCTGAAGCTGTGTCAGAGAGATTTAGACTGAGTATTAGGAAAAGATTCTTCCCCCACAGGGTGGTTGGACACTGGAAGAGGCTCGCTAGGGAATGGGAACAGCTCTAAGACTGACAGTTTCAAGAAGCATTTGGACATTGCTTTTGGGCACATGGACTCATGGATGTGCAGGGCCAGGAGCTGGATGTGATGATCCTTGAAGGTCTCTTTCAACTCAGCCTAGTCTGTGATTCTGTGATTCTGTGACACTGGGACATGCACAAACAGACTCTGAGCACCATCAAGGAGGCTCCCAGGAAATGAACCTCTGTGTGCTGGTGGCGTGGCGTTCCCTGTCAGATCTTTCCTAACTGCTGTGGCAGTAGTGGGGCAAATCATTCTGTCGGATATCTTCTTAATGGTTCTTAAAATTAAAGGCCTTAAACCAAATAACACAGAGAAGCTGGGTTATTTTGTTGAATAGAGCCTGAAAGTTTAACAGTGAAGAACTTGAATGGCAAGATTTAAGCAAGCCTTAGCTTGTGCTTGACAAACAAGCATGCTGTACCCAAAGCAAAACCATGCAAAACTTTTCGGGGTTGCAGCAAGATGGCTGTGGTGATAGCAGCATGATTACCCTTCTGCTCACCCAGGTTTCACAGTGAAAGCAGCTTGGCATGTTCTGTGCTCCCTAAAAGTTCTTCTTAATTAGCAAGTCATGAGGCTGACCCCAAGCTAGCCAGGTCTGTGTGAAAATCACCATCTCAGATATAAAAGAAGTCACAGCTCTGAGAGTACAGAAAACATTACTGAAGGGAAAAGGTGCAGCTGCCTAATGCCTCTTGTGAGTAGCTATTAGGGCCGCCTGTCTCCCGTAAAACTCTGGGAACTCATGCTCTAAATATAGAATAAACATTAATAAAGCACAAGCCACTTTTTCCTGTCCCGTCTTTCACACCATTAAGGTTCTAGCCTTGAGAGCTCACAGGTATGCATCCAAAGGTGAAAAAGAGACTAACAGATACCTATATGCATCCAGGGTGGAGAACAAGGCTGCAGAAACACCACTATCACCCACTTCAATGCCACAGAGACAATTTCTGCGCTTGGTGGCAATGCCTTCAGCAGTAATGAAAATGTTCCCCTGGTAAAGTCACAGCAAGAGCGAAGGACAGACGAAATGTGAGTCATCCAGGTGTATAGCAGACAGGGGAATGTGGGTGTGTTGCTCTGTGGCTCCAAGCCAATGTGACCTCAATTAAATTTCAGTGAATGATGGGCCTTCCCCTCTTTTAAGTACACAGTCGTCTCTCTTGGTGTCCAGAGTTATATCCACTGAGCCTAAATACAGCTGCTTCATCTGGGGAGCTCTCCTGGCAAGCCTGAGTCAACACGTCGGCGCCGCTGGTGGTGGTGGTGTTCCTCTTCTTCTCATACCAGTTTTGCTCACCATACCTTGAGTTTACTTCCTCCTACCAGCTCTTCTACCACATCAAGATCCCTGCTGGAGTCCTACAGTGTCACCACTGCTCTGTCTGTCCCCAGCTTGCAAACCATTCCTATTCTCCTGCTGCCTTAGAACATGCAACCCAATCTCACTCATGGGAGGAAAGCCCAGGGACAGACACAGGTTAATTTGGAAATTCTTGAGCTCAAATGCTGTTAAAAATGCCTGCCAGGGACTCTAGTGAAAGCAGGCTAGCTCCAAGATCCAGCACACTCCCACAGGAAACCTGTGTAAACTAATTCTGTCGAACCGTTAGCACTCGAGGTGATTAACCACAGCAGTCTCTGATCTTCCCTTATTAAAGAGAAGGAGAATGAAATTCACTGATTCATATCAGCTTCATATAAAGCCTTGTGAGATTTGCAGTTGTGTTCAGCTGTGGCAGGATCTGGTAACCACAAGGGCTAAGAAAACTCTCTTGCAAGTAGCCCTCCGTGTGACGGGGGTGGCTGAAGCCACTGGTACTGGGTCACAGTCAAACCCAGACTCCCAGGACGTGCAGCAGATAAGTGCACGGCGGTTGCGCTGCGAGATTTTTACTCTGGTGCCACTTTTGAAAATTTGGCACTCGGCAGGCAGGCATGTGCCATCTTGCTTTAAGCAGCTCCATCTATAAATGCTAAGCGTGCCCCAGAGAGATTTGGGCTAGGGGTGAGAAGGATTAAGGACGGCTGTAGTTTGACTGCAGAGATAACTCCCTGCCACGAGAGATTTTGCCTTCAGTAGCTGAAATAGTGCTCTGGGGCAGCTCTGGAGGTGCTCACCCGATGTTAGAGAGGCCACCCCTAATAACCTCAAACCCTGACTTTTAGATGCCCCAGCAAAGTGGCACATGAGTACAGCTTTAGCAATGCTAAACAAATCTTGTTTTTCAAGACATACCTACAAGACTTCTCAGTGTTTTACATATGTTTTTATGAGATACGCTTTTTGATATATGTGTTGTTTAATTGCATCCATGTGCAACCCTGCACCTAAGTGCGACTCTGGGATCCCAGACACAACAAAACAGATGGCAAACACAATGTGCTGTTTCCAGCTCTACTTACCAGCGCACTGCTCATTTCAATATTTCCCCCAGAGACCTCCTTAAGAGTAAGGACTACCTCTCATGAGTTGCATGCTGTATGGCAAAAAGTGAGCAGTTGGCACCTGTCCCAAGAAAGTATAGGAGTAGCAATTTGGAAATGGTTAAAGACACAGCAGCACTTCCCTTTAAATACTAAGTTACAGTCCTGTCTCTTTCAGTCTGAAAATTCATACATGAGGACAGTTTGGTTAGGATCAGGGAAAAAAATGGAATTTAAAAAAAAAATCAAGTGGAATAGGGAACAATGCCCTGTTTCAAGACTGCTATTGTTCATGCAACTAGAAACCTAGGGTCCATAAAAACATCAAGCAGAAACTGAAGCTGGCTGAAGCAGATAATGCCTTTCTAAGTGTTACAGTGTTCTACAAAATCCTTAAGGGTGCATAATGACAGAACTCTTGAAATGCAAAAGAAACCAGTTTCTCAGATGAAATTTTCAGATTTCAGTACTTACAGATGTGCTAGAACATAGACCTTGCACATATGTAAGGGGTTTTGAAGGTAGCCACACAAAGGAGATCTCACACCTGGCAAGCGTGCCCCGGCATTATCAGATGAGGACATTTCAGGCCCTCAGCACATGGCAGCTTCAATGCTGACCTTGGATCTCTCATTCAGAATTCACAGGCAGAGCAACAGAGGAGGTAAAAAAAATGCCTGGTTTAATTGTAAAAAAGTTTTCACGTGGAAAAAACTTCAGATAAAAGATGACTCATAACTTTAATTTAGCTTTAAATACTTGCTATTTGCAAACCAAACAAGACATTCCTTACTCCCTGTGTTACCTATAAAGCAAATCAACAAAGATAGCTTTCAGTTAACAAAGCATGCCTAGGCGATAAGGGGTGAGAAATATTTTCTGCATCATTGTATTACTTACACAAACTGAGAGAGAAATGTGAGTTTTAGTGGCATTCCAAAGGCACATTCGGACATAAAATTTTGATATTGCCACTTTTGTTTTATCTACTACAAAGATAGAAATGCCTCTTGCCAGCTATTTTTTTTCTAAGCTTTATTTGGCACCACATACACCCAAATTCCTAACTGACAGACATTACAAATCAGCTGAAGAGGAATCACTTCTTCACTTTTAATGAAGAGTAGGGAGAAAAACAGGTCCTATTCACCTGGCATTAATGTAGAAATCATCTGTTTGCTACACATTCTGTAAGGCAGCTGGAACGAGGTCTCGACGGAGAAGCGTCATGGAGCTGGCAATGACCCGGGGCAGGCTCACTGCTCCCAGAGCCACGGCGCAGCATGTGCCGCTGGAGGGACGCCGGGGACCTCGCAGCAACACGTCCTCAGTCCCGGCATGGTCAGCCTCCTCTGGCTATGTGTGCATTCCCACAGGAATCCTGACTCTTCGATGAGTGACTGGATTCTTAAGAGAGAGCAGGTTCCAAAAGAAAACTCCGTGCAGGTGATAGTTAAGTGGTGTTTTGTGCATGCGCCCTTTATTCTTTGAGCCAGGTTTAATTCTTTGCTCAGCATTACTCAGTGGGTTTTACTTTGCTCACACTAAAGTGATTACACCGGCTTGCCTAAGAAATCCAAGAGAATGAAGATGGGAATCCTTCACTGCTGAAAAGACTCCTAAAAAAAAAAATTTCTAGGATTTGTTACCATCAGATGCCCAAAGTCTTACATCCTCAACAGAATTATGTCCTCTAAAAAACAACTTAAACTAAGTTACTTTAAAAATGGTAAATTATTTGCACCCACATGGGTGAGATAAGTGGCAACTCGACATCCAGAGCAAAAACTTTCCATACACCTTTTTCCCTAAAAAGAGATGTTACATCAGCACTGCACTTAGACAGTCTTGTCTTCCAGAGTCTTGAGACTACAAGCATTTGCCCCCACCCCTTCCTTGCCCTGGTAAACTCAACCACTACAAATACCTAACAAACTTTCTCTGGCCATGTTCATACAGAGGAAAAAACTAGAGCAACCATTCAGATAAAATATTATAGGTTTATTTTAAACTTATTTTCACCTTGAATATGCAAAATACAAATTCCAGCAAAAAGTTCATTATTACTTCGTAGTTTACAAATATACAAAATAGAAGTTTGCTTAAATTTATATTACATATTCATTATGTAAAGAACTATATAGAAAACATTTGTTCTGCTTAAGGCATATTTGGGAATAAACCATTGTACAAACTATTGCACATTGAAACCACAGTGCATTACAGACTGTCTGCATAAAGTTATTTTCTTAATAAAAAAGATAAACCAGGGTTATTCACCTGATTTAGGTCATAATTGGCAATCGGAAAATAAAAAATAGTTCCTTGTCAGATATGCAGCAGTTTGAGAACTTTGGCTTCCTGGTTTTGGTACCTCTAGAACCAACAGTCACTAAGCACCATGAAATAGGCCTTTAAAACACAATTCTGTACCTGAATTTCTCCTCCTCTTTTAACATTGTAATGGCTTTTAGAAGGAAAAAAAAAAAAAAAAAGGAAAGTACAAGATGACATGTACATCTAATATTGCATTGAAAGGAAATTAAGGGAATGTCATTTCCCTGTGTAATATCCCCACCCTCCGAACTATATACAGTCTGTTTAAACCCTGATATCCGTGACTTCCAGTCACTCCTTGGCATTCTGTAGTCCAGGAATAATTCAAGTTGGATTTACAAATGGAATGATAAAAGATCCAGTCATTGACCCCAATGTCTTTGGTTCTCTTAAGTGTATAACTGTAAAAAAAGCTGCAATGTCCATAGGCAGTTATCCCTCTTTTCCACTCTTTGGAAGACTTCACCTCTATTATCTGTAGTGCTTAAAATGAGTTCTCCCCGTCTTGTGGAAGACAGTCCTTGTACTGTAAATACTGAATCTCTGCGGCAGTCGGGGGAAAGATCCACTGCTTTCCCAAATCAGAAGTGCCTCTTCATGTGTAAGGCAAGGTGGTCTGACCTGGAGAAGGCTCTGTCACAGCGCTGGCACTGGAAAGGGCGGTGGCCTGTGTGTTTTCTGTAGTGACGAGTGAGTTCATCGGATCGGGCAAACTTCCACCCGCAGCCTTCCCAGTCACAGTGATAAGGCTTCTCACCTGTAAAAAAAACAGAACAAGCAATGAAACACATCAGTTAGGCGTTTTGGTTTTTTTGTGGCCATGACCTGTAGCACCTTCTTTCAAGCTATTGTCCTAGACAAAACAAAGGGTGCTCAAACGCAATGGAATTCATGAAGCATTTGCAAACAAACTACAAAGACTAAAAGAGCAAGGCTGTCTTTTCAAGATGTACAGGTACTATGAAATGCTAATGTCATTTAAACCTTCACTAAAATGATCGATTTCACTGCCTTGCATGTGAGACTTCAGAGCACCCGAGTGTGTATTTTTGCTGGTGGTGTTACACAATCAAATAGCAACCAGAAATAGCTCAGCAGACAACGTATTTAGATAATTGCAGGTCTCAAGAATTAAAAAACAGCTGGAAACTGTTTTCATTAGCTCAGCCTGATCAAGGATTCAATCTTACTAGTGTCTTCATTATACAAAAACCACTGTTGATGGAAAGATGAGCTTCCCCAACAATTACGAACTCCCTGTCCTACACATCCTGGGGATGGTACTGACTAGCTCGGGGCAGATGTTCACTCATCACTTGCCTGACCTTTTTCCCCCTGCTGCCATTACGGGAAGATGTAGACTAACTACTGCAGCGCCAGTTTATTTTCCCTTTCCCATGTCCTCTTCAGGAGAAAGTTTTGAATTGGGTTCACAACCCGGGGATTCAAATTATGCAAATTCCCAGGTTATTTAGTCACTGTTACAGAATGCCCATGCTGGCAAAACCCATGTGCTGTACCTGCTTTCACAAGCTCAGTTACTGCAACTCTGCACTCAGCTGCAAGGTTGATATTTGAGACTGGGCTCAGATACACACTTTGGGCAGATATTATCCTAATTCTAGCAGTGGACAATCGACAGTTAAACTCTGCTGGTGCAGAGGTAGATATCCTACAGGTAGGTGAGGTATCCCAACAGAGCTGAAACTCAGCTGAAAGCCCCTGCTTTTCAGAGAATCTATCTCGTTTTTCCCAAAAAGGGAGCAAGAGCTTGCAGAGGTGCACAACCTCTTGCCTCACAGCCAGCCAAGAGAAGGGTGCATGTGCGAGGCACTTAACCACCAGCAAAAAAAGCAGTTATCTTTGAGAGAGGTCTGCTGCGTTCTCAGAAGAGGGCCAACACAATCCAGAGCAACAAATCCCAGTCGGCTTCCAACTACCTGCTAATTAGCTAGCCACATAGCAAGAAAGAAGTATCAAACTCTGACTTGGCAAGAAACCCACTCGCTCCCACATCTGAGTCACTCTGAACCATTAAGCAAAATGTCAAGCCAATACGCGAAGACTGCATAGGACTTTACAGAGCCAAGGGGGGAGGAAGAAAAAAAAAGACCCGGAAACCCAGCAAGGAAAAGACTTGTTGCCTTTAACCCTCCTCCTGTGCTCAGGGTTTTCCAGTGTCTGAGGGGGTCCCCCCATGCTCCTCAGGCCAGGCCATCCCCCTGATCCCAGAACCGGGACTAACCTGTGTGGGTTCTCAGATGCGCCTTGAGGTGTGAGCTTTTGGTGTAGGTTTTGCCGCAGCCCGCATAGTCACAGGTGTGTGTGGCCGTCCTTTTCCTAGGCCACGACCGGCGTCCCCTCTTGGGCTTGGTCTCCTCAGGCAGGCAGCTCCCCGGCGGCATCAGCTCTACAGGCGGACAGGGAGGAGTGAGCACGGCCGGCGTCCAGCGCGGACATCCGCTGCCCCAGCACCGCGGGGACTCACCTTGGTACTGGAGCGCGCCGGGAGAGAGCTGCTCCGGCAGGAACGGGGGGTACCCAGGAGCCGGGGGGTAACCCGGGGGCAGCGGCGGGTGGCTCAGCCCCGGCGTAGCGGGAAGACAGTCTCTGCCGCTTAGCATCTCCTCAGGCCCCAGCGAAGGCGTACTCCGGGCGGGCAGCGGGCGGCTGCCCAGGGCGAAGTCGTGCTGGGGGGCTCCTCGGGGGCTGCTCCCGTGCGGTGGCGGCGGGGCTAGGGTGCACGGCGGCGCGGTCTCCTGCTTGATCTTGGGGCACATCCGCGGCAGGGAGGTGTAGGGCGCGCCGGAGCCGTCGGTGCCGGGCGGCGGGGCGGCCGGGCCTCTCTTGGGGCTAAGCCCCGGGTGGCTGTAGTCGCCCACCGCCTTCACCACGAACTTGCCCTGCAGGCTGCCCAGGGGCGGCAGCGCGGCCGGCGCTGGCAGGTACACCGCGTCCAGGTCCGGCCGCATCAGCTCGGCCACGAAGCCTCCCGAGGGGGACACGTCGGTGATGTCGGCCAGGTTGAAGGGCGCGGCGGACCCGGCGGCGGGCGCCCCGTCGCAGCTGCCGCCGCCGCCGCCGTAGATGAGACCGGCGGGCTCGGACCGGGGTAGCCGGTAGGCGAAAGGCCCGGCGGGGCAGGGGCTGGCGGTGGGGGCCGGGGTGGCGGCGGGAGCCACCACCACGGCGGCGGCGGCGGGCTCCTGGTGCATGAGCGAGTTGGAGAGGATGAAGTCGAAGTCCAGCAGCTCATTGAACTCCTCGGCGTCACGGCGGGGCCCTAGAGCGGCGGCGCCTTCCAGCTCCGACGGCGGCGTCTCCACCGGCCGTGCCGATAGCGCCGGTGGCGGCCGCTTCAGCTGCGACAGCTCCTCCCGCCAGCGCTGCGGGGACATGGCACGGCTCAGCCAGGGCCGCATGGCGCCGCGCCCACCCCGACGGCCCCCGCCCCGCCCGGCCCCGTTCCCTCCGACCCCGTCCGTGTCGCGGCGCCGCGGCGCCGATACTCACGTTGCCGGGGCCCGCGGGCCGCGCCGCTTTCTCGCGGCCCGCGGCGCCCGCCGCGAAGGTGGCGATGGAGGGAAGGAGCGTGCCGCTGAGCGCCATCTCGCACTCGCCGGGGGGCTGCCTGCGGTGGGGAGACACAGCGGAGTCAGCCGGCGGCCGGGCAGGGAGGGGACGGAGGGAGGGAAGGCGCCGGCCGCGCCCGGCACCCACCGCATCCGTGCCGGGCCGTCCCGCCGAGCCGCCGCCGCCGCCGTGGTCTCGAGCACCGCCGCGGAGCAGAGGGAGGAGAGGCAGCACGGACGCGCCGTCCAGCCGCGCGGAGCCGGCCCAGCGCCGCCGCCGGGGCGGTGCCCCGGGAGCGCCCTGCTGCTGCTGCTTCTTCTTCTTGCTCGGCGCTGCGCGGAGCGGGGCGCGGAGCGCTAGCGGAGCCGCGGGGACGAAGAGGAGGAAGAAGAGGCGGCGGCCGCCGCCCGGTAACGCGGCTCCTGCACCGGCAGGGCGGAGGCGCGAGGCGTTTCCCGAGGAGCCGCGGCCATGTGGGGAGCCGGGCAGGACGGACGGGGTGCGGTGGTGCCAGTAGGGAAAGGAGGGATGGCTAGAAGGAGGGAGGCGCCGGGCGCGCTCCGCCGCCACCGCCGCCGCGCCCCGCTCGGCACTGCGCGGTCCTGTCGCCGTCGCTCCCTCTTATCATCTCACTTCGCGGGCGCGCCGCCCCCGCCGCCATGGCGACGGCGACAACAAACGGACATGTGGGGAAAAGGGGGGGACGGGGCGGGACGGGCCAGGGGAGCGCCCGGAAAGAGCGGGGGCTCCGCCCCGGGTGCCCCGTGACGCGGCCGCGGGCGGTGATGCTGGCGCGGGGGGCGGGACACAGGGACAAACGCGCCGGGGATGCCCGCGCGCCGCGGGGTCTCCCGCATCGGCGGCAGGGTGGGAACTCCCGTCGGGAATCGTCGGCCCCGCGTAGAAGGGAAGGAGGTGGAACGGAGCGTCCCGAGCGGCCGGCAGGGCCGCTCTGCCTCTCCGCCTTCCCCCTAGACTTGTATTTGCTTATTAGTTTTCGCCTTTTTTTTTTTTAGCTTTTAATTTTTTCTCTGCTTCTTCCCTACTTTCTTTTTTTTTATTTTTTTTTTTTAATTTTTTAATTCTTTCTTCTTTCTCCTTTGTGCTCATTTTCTGAACCGCCCCGACGGTGCAGTCCTTCACACGACCCGTGCCAGCCCTGGGCTATTCTCGACTCCTCTATCGCCGGGACGCAGCGGTCCGGGAAGCCGCGGTCGAGCAGCCCGCACTCCCGGCTGTGCCGGAGGCGCGGTGGGTGCCAGGCTGGGAGTAGTCAGAAAAGAAAAGAAAGGAAAAGAAAAGAAAAGAAAAGAAAAGAAAAGAAAAGAAAAGAAAAGAAAAGAAAAGAAATTAGAGAAAACTACAAAACCATCCCCAAATTTAGCACAGCCCCGAGGGGAACCGCAGAGAACGGCCCGAGTTCCTCCAGAGGGCAATGGCGAGCCGGCGCCGCGCCCCGGCGCCGCGCAGACCCGACGGGTCGTGTCGCGGTGCTCCCCGATGGGCTCCGTCCTG
This sequence comes from Prinia subflava, assembly GCF_021018805.1. Lineage (NCBI taxonomy): Eukaryota > Metazoa > Chordata > Aves > Passeriformes > Cisticolidae > Prinia > Prinia subflava. The sequence continues at coordinate 30,107,221 of NC_086283.1, read as the reverse complement.
CCCCGGTGGGCCGTGTCCTTGCTCCTCCCGAGCTGTCCCGGTCGGTGCAGCGGGGTCTGCGGGCCCCCCGGCAGCCTTCCCGCTGCCCCCCGGCAGCCTTCCCGCTGCCCCCCGGCAGCCTTCCCGCTGCCCCCCGGCAGCCTTCCCGCTGCCCCCCGGCGCCGCCGGCCGCTCTCCAGAACTGGTCGGGCCGGAGGGGTGAAGTCCCAGCTCTGCGTGATTTGCAAACATGAGCCTGAGTAACTTACGATGACTGAATTAAACCTTAAAATAATAATAAAATGCCGTGCTTTATTTTGCCTAACCGGTTTTGCCGGTTTTGTGTTATGAGTGTTAATTATTAATAACTTTGGCACTAAAAAGCAGAGCGTTGTTTGTTTCTTTGGTGGTTTTTTTGGGTTTTTTTTGTTTTGTTTTTTTTTTTTTTTTGTTTTGTTTGTTTGTTTGTTTGTTTGTTTATTTGTTTTGTTTTGTTTTGGTTTTGTTTTTTTCTGCTCAAAGTCCGTGTCTTGGCAGAGGATGTGCCAGGAACTTACAGGTACAAAAAGGATTAGTGTGAGGAGATGAAGGCTGGTGAAATACAGGACTATGCCCAAAAAGGGAAGGGAGGCACCTTCCCCGTTCAGAGGTGCAGGGCTGGGTTCTGCTCAACCCTCTCGGAGCAGGTCCCAGCTGTGACTCTCAGGGCTTGTGCTCTAAGACTCTCTGACAACCACTCTGCGTATCCAGACTGAATGCACACAGCTTTAGGTCTAAACCTCCCTTCTACCTTAGTCTCAGGAGAAGGTCCCTGATGTGGAGGTTTGCAACTCTCTGAACATTTTTTCCCCATCAGTTTTTTGTTTCTTTCCTCTCATTGTAAATTTTTTAATTTACAGATCTCACAAGCCATGCAGCATTTTCCTGGTCCAGATTTCAAATGCAGGATCATTTGAGGCCAACATCAAAATTGAAATCACATCCCTTATTAGAAACTGGAGAACAAGAATGCTTCAAAAGCAGATAAGTGATCTGATATCTTTGAAATAAATGCCAGAACTTCACGGGTTCCAGGAAGAGAAGTTTTGAATATTGCAGACTGAAATAAAACAGGTTTGCTTTCACAATCTTTCATTAAAATAGTTTTGATTACCATGTTTCTGGATAATTGAGGCAAGACACGTGTGAGGTATGTGTAAATTTCATGTTAAAAAGATGTGGCCCACTTTCATCTGAGTCTTGATTTTGAACTGAGTAAATGTTGGCAGGGTGCTTAAAAAACTGGATGTTTGAAGGCATTGGTAAGTCTAATGACACCTGCATTTGAACATCCCGCATAAAGATCAACACATTCTTTTTTTCACTAATGAGGCACACTAGTGATTTCTTCCCTAAAATGATAAGGAGTGAGATTTAATGATCCCAAGTGTGGAAATTTGTAACTGCTCACAACTAATGCTTTCCCAGCCTACATAACAACCTAAATGCTGTTTTCTTAGGACAGATTTTTTTAACATGCCTTCTCTTGCCAGCTGACCATTTCTCCCAAGTCTCAGTTTGCTTTAAATTTCCCAATTTTCTCTAAAACTTTCCTTCCACTAACTCAGAACACAGCATGTTTCTGTGCTGTTCAAAGCCGACTTTGGGGATTGCCTAACTCAGATAGAGAATTGCACAGAATTTGTGTCCCTGTTGCCTTGGGGTGTGCAATGACATTTTTCCAGATGATGCTGTGCTGGGACAGAAAGGAGTCTGCTGCAGCCCTCGCTGTGCCAGACTGCTGTGGCCTCTGTGTGTTTCTCTCCCTCCCTAGGTGGAAGAAGGAGGTTTCTTCCACATTTACCACATCTCACTGTGGGACTGGGGTTGCCCTAGACTTTGCCACTCATGGTGCTCACCCATTTTGGCAGAAGAATTATTACCTGATGCAGACAACTCGTATCGATGTCCAAAGTGTAGAGCAGAGTAAAAATGACCAAGTGAAAAGCCTTAGTGTCCAGCTTGAGTCAGCGCTAAACTGGTAACCTGTGTGTATAAACCACAAAAGGGAAAAAGAAGCCAAGGCAGAACACAGGTTTCTGGAGCAGAGACAATTCTCAGGAAATGGTATCACAAATTGAAAAACATTAAGAACATCAACAAGAAGAAAAAACAGTTGAGCTGATTGTGCCTGAAACAAAGACCAATCTGTTTATCTTGATGTGTTTATTTTAAAGCTTAAGTTTGGAACTTGATTTTCAACAAACTTCCTCTCAGGAACCTTGGTGTGCAGCTTATCCCCTTTGATTTGGTTGTCTGTGGGAGCAGCTGATGGCATCAGGGACTGCAGACTTTGGGAAGGATTGTGTCACGGTGTTGTTGGGGTCAGACAACAAGATGCTTTCCTGACATTTTTGGGATTCCAGTGATATTGTCTCTGTGGCAGGCTGCAGCAGGAAGGCTACAGGGCCAGGAGCTGCCAGGGCCCCTGCTCCAGTCCTGGCACAACATAATGAAAGGAGAACTGGGAACAAACTGATGATACTGGGTTAAATTCAATAAAATACCTGTTGCTGATTCATCAGAAGGAGCGATTCCATAATCTTTGGTGCTGTTCTGCATTTTATCCAGACAAGGTTGCTGGAGAGCAGGTGAAATTCGAAAAGATGCAGCATCTGGATGGTTTCTTACTTCCCAAATTATCTGCACTGTAGCAAAAAGAGAGGGAAGGTGTGAAAGCTCACACATACACCTGCAGTGCAAGGCATGCTCTGAAAAGAGGGGTGCAGTGATAAGGATTCACCCTCCTCCCACAGGATCTCTGCTCACCAAGGAGGATAAGATAGTCCAGAGCCATGGCCACCGAACTGCCTTCCTGTGCTCTTCTTCAGGGACACCTGTCCTTGGGGATCTGTTTTTTTTGTCATGTATTGTATATTCCTCACCAAGTGCACCTGAGCTCAGGCTTTGTTTATCTGTTCCTGCACATGTTACTTTGTTTTTGTTAAACAGAAATAAACCCCTGCTCAGCTGGCAGTTATACTTGTAGATTATTAGTACAGTGCAAAGGGCACATCTCTGAAGACTGTGAGCAGTTCCAGGCAGGTTTCAAGCCGTTTCAAGTGCGCACATACACAGCTGGCACATGCACACTTAGGGCCATAAATGTTCATGCTGGGAATGTCAGCAGTGCCGGTGGTCAGGCTTGTTCTCACTTGCCTTTTGAAAGCCCAGCCATATCTTGTTAATAGTTATTTTACTTTTCTAGGAGGTATTCAGAGGACATGTGGATCTGGAACATGGTTTAGTGGTGGGCTTGGCAGTGATGAGCTGAGAGGTCAAGTTGTCATTCCCACTGAAATTCCCCCAGTGTGATAACTCCTCTCTGAGATTCCAGAGGTGCTAATTCCCCTACACAGTACCATCCACTCAACCTCACCAGCCCCTGGCAGAGGCAACCACTGCCCTCACACAATTTAGCACCATGCAGGATCACTTGCACGTGGCAACTTGGCAATTTTCTGCTTTCAAACAATCCAAGGGTTGTTGAATTGTTGAATTCCTCTAAGAGGGAAAAATACCTTGAGTTGTTTATGGAAAACAAAGACCTTTTTTTTTTTTTTTAATTTTTATTTTTATTTTTAAATTGAGCATGAGCATCTTTGCTTTGATGGGTTAGCCCCATCTGTCATTGTTTTTTATGGGTTTGCCCCATCACTCTAACAATTATTTATATGAGTGGCTCCCACAGTGGGACTAGTGCAAACAAGGAGTCCAAAATAAACATCCTTCTCAAAGTCCTGCATGTAATGTGGGGATACTTGCACACAGTAAAGACGATGAATTCTTGTTTATTTGTTTGTGGGTTGTTTTTTTTTTTTTTTTTTGCATGCATGAGGCCAATGTATTATATTTTTCCAGACCCAATGGAGGAGTCACAGAGAAACAGAGAAAACTTGAGAAATTATCAGGTGCTAGCTAACCAGATAGTTCCCATTGATTGGTGATAGGTTTAGCATATGCCAGAAGATGCAGGGAAATGTATCTTGAGAAGACCAAGTTGCTTTGTGGAGCTGTGTCTGAAGAAGAAGCCAGGAACTTGGATTACTATTAATTCACCTTTCTGCATCTTTCTTCGGGATCAGATTCTCTCATTATTATCTGTGTGGCATACATTAATACATTGCTGTCCAGCAGCCTCTGGAACTTCTAATTTATCTGTATCTCTGGAAGAATCACTCTTTTTGCTTTCTACTGCTGGGGAAAAACTATGCAGAAGAGATCTCCATCCTCCCTGTCCCAGGCCCTTGTTTCTCAGTATTCCTCACATTTTAAATAGTAATCTTTAACTAATTATCTATCTCTGTTAATAAAAATGAAGCACCTTACCATAGATTTGGCTTCCCTGAACATTCCCAAGCAGTGGCAGTATAAAATCGGTTCAACCCTCTCTTGCTTGTGTAATTCTGAAATGCAGTGATGCCATTAATGGAGCAATGTCCTCATTAATTAAATTTTTCTGGTGGTTGCTGAAGCTGATGGGAGCAGGAAGACTTTGGCACACCTGCTCTGATGTTCAGAGTTTCTTTTGCATGTAGAAAAACTGGCATTTTGCTACTAGGGAAGTCCTAATACTGCAGAAATGCAGATTTCAACACCTACCAAGGAAAAGTTGGCTGTCACTGCTTGAGGATTTTTCAAATCTTTCCCTGGTTAAGCTCTGAGTTTCTTTTGTTTGAGTAAAAGTGGTGTTTCTAAGGAATGTAATCTGTATTGATAATATGCTTCCTAACTAAGAATTAGGGTGCCATATAGGAGAAGAATAGAAAATACAAGAGATAGCTTCTTGTGTGTAATGCATTTGAATTTGCATAAGAGAGTTGAGCAGAAAAGTGCTCCTGAATTTAACCAGGAGTATTTGCAATCAGATTTGTGCTAATGAGCTAGGTAATTACAGGACAGTAAACAACACCTCAGCCATCTTTCAATGGTTCCTCCCATTCAGGCTTGCGGATAAATTGACCTGGACAGATGATTCACACAAGATGTCTTTCTAAACTCTTTGCTATGCTGAATCTAAAAACATCTGTTGTTTCCCTGTACCAACCAGCATCCAGCAGAGGAAATGATTAGATAAATATTCCCCTCATTTGAACAGGAGTAAAGACATTGTAGGAGAACACTGTAAGACATTATAAGGAGAAAGGACCAGTGCTGCTTTGCTCTGAGAATAAATACCAGGCGTTCCACATTGTTTCCATAAAGGTTTCTCCAGCTTTGCTCCAACATTAATGGACCAGGAGGAGCCCATTACTCTATGATAACAGTCTTTTGCTCATTTAATGAGAGCAATATGGCAACTGCTCTCAGATTTTTGACATAGGCACTGCACAATGATGGCATTGCTGAAGGACAGTTTTGATGGCTCCATTTCCTCTAGAGAAGCTTTGCCACGAACAGCTGGTGGCACAAAACAGTCCCTGCCCTGGAGGACACCGCACCACAGGTGCCCTGCACTAGCAGAGGAGTTTAAGCTGCCGGTCCTTGCTGAGTGTGAGATTCATTGCTTACTTCACTTCTGCCATCATGCAGATTGTGCTTGCAGGGCCCTGAGAAAGGGACAAGAAGTGTCATAGGAAATCAGTAATGAGAAAACATGGGGAAATTAATAATGGTGCATTCTGAGCAGGGTTTGAATAGCACGCAGTAATTGAGGCCTGGGGCCACGCTCTGCACAATAAGGAAGAAACAAAATAAGGAATAGCTGCTCATTAGGCTCCAGATTCAGCCAGTCTAAATTCCACTTAAGTCTTTGTGCCAAGTGCTTCCTACTGGCAGGCGCTGGGCCTTCGGGGATGCCGAGTCAATGGGAAGCCCTAGGTGGAATTTAGTGCAGGGATAAATCTGTCTGACACCAAGCAACACCTACCTTGAGCAATCCATCAGTGATGCAGAGCTTCTCTGGATAGTAGCTTCTGATCTTGCAGCGCGAGAAAGTGACCAAGAGACGGCGGCAAGGGCAGCTTCAGTTCTGGCACATCCAGTTTGTTAGCACGCAAATGTTGTGTGCCTGGTTTTGCAACATTATTTTTTTCTCTTTTTTTTTTTTTTTTAATAGTAGGCAGAATACCATCCATTTGTGGAGAAATTATACAGCTGAACTTAAAAAAGAAGTATTTGTTTCTGAACTCCTTTAAAGTTTCCTCAAGTAAATTATCTAGGCTCTTTGTAGCATAGATTTGGGACTTAAGAGAACCAATGCAGCCAAGCCTATGAATAAAATGTGCAAGTAATTAAGATAGAATATTTACACCAGTTAATAATTTTGGATGATGGCATCTCATGAGTGAAGACATACTCATTGTGAGATGAATCTGTGATTTTTATCCTCAGAAGAATGATTGCCAAGGTGTGTTTCTGTTAATAAAATCTACTTTGCTTTACAAATTCATTGTCTTACACAATAGGCAGTAGTGACTCAGTGGAGGACACCTATCTTACCCACTGAATTAGGAGTGTAGATCTGCCTCCAGAGGGAGGGAGAGAGGAAGAGTGAGCCTAGAAATCTCTGTGAAGCACTGGATCACCTCTATGACGGTGAACTTTGGTGGGCTGAGGCTGGAGAAGAGTTTGTATAGATATGTCCCAAAAGGAATCTGGCCAGTGCTGCAGGGCTTACCACAACGCTGACAGACCTGATCTTCAGTGCCAGTTGTGATTTTTAAAGTTGAACTAGATTTTGCTGTGACTGAAAGCTTCTCAGACAGACAAGTGATGCCTTCTTTACACCCAAATCCATGTATGTGTAGCTGTGGCTGCACATTTCATCATCTAAAATGGGGCTGGTCCTGCTCTGCATTATACTGTAACTTGGGTGACCAAAAAGGGTATGTAAGTCCTGTGGCTCCTTGTTTGAATGCTCACATTTTGTCACAGAATAATGAGATCCTAAATCTCCCACTCTGCTTTGGTCATGAACCAGGGAAATATTATGAGATGACTGGACTGTAAAGGAAAGGAAGATATCTCTTTAATTTTATAGAGGTTTAATTCATTTGGTGAGGTACTAGCAAGACCCATCTGGATGTGAGGGCTATGAAAATTCAACAAATCATATTTCTTTCATGTAAGGTGGATAATCAGCTGGCTGCTACCTTTTAAATGGGCATGAGGTGCTGATAGGTAGAGATCCCTTGGAAGTTACTGCATGTGGTGTATTTGATATTACAGACAGAAGAGATTCCTTTAATCCGAGACCCAAATTGCAGAAACCTCATCATTGCATGCCTGTTCCTTGCAATATCTGCAGCTTCTCTGTGAGCTCTTTTTCTCCAGGCTACGTGTGGCTCTGAGCCTCCTATGCATTGCCTCTCCTTTGCAGATATTACTGGTGTTGTGGTTGTTGTTTTGATCTCCCAAGTTGTCCCTGGGTTACATTTTCTTAGTATCATTCTCTCCCCCTGCCTTTTTTCCCCCAGTTTTCTTCAATTCTCTCTTCTTTAGGTACCTAAACTTAGAATCAAAGATCATGGAATGGTTTGGGTTGGACAGGACCTTAAAGATCATCAAGCACCCTGTCACAGGTAGGGGCACTTTCCACTTGACCTGAGTGCTCTGAGCTCCATTCTGCCCGGCCTTATCTGTCTGAAAAAAACCCCAACATTTCCATTTGAAAAAATCACTTCTTCTCCCATATCTCAGAACTGTCAAAATTTGTGTGAAAGGAGCCTCCTCAACTGCCTGGTGAAGCCTTGGAACAGGCAGAGCCCCACATACCCCAGCGAGTACCCTAACAAGTAGTGATAACTTAATTCACTCACATTTCCTTTTGGGAGAAGACTGGCCTCAGAGACTCAGCCATCAGAGATTGATCAGGAAAAGAGTGATGACATCTCCACTTGTGCCCAAGTTTTTGGAAGCCAGGAGAAGTTTTACAGGATGACTATTGAGACAAACCCCATGTGTTTCAGGTGTCCAGAAGGCTGCACATGATGTTTCTCAAGAGCAGCCTGGAGTGCTGATGCATGGTCAGCTGTCTTCTAGGTTATGGTGGAAAAAACATGCAATAAGACTGCAGAATAAAGAATTTGCATCAGGGTACAATAGCTCCCTTACCATCCCAGTTCTTGGGTCTGCTTTACAGTGACTCAAAAGCTGTGGGCTGCTTGAATTCATAGTCCAGTATTCTAAGAGAGGACATGACAAAGAGATGTCTCCAGACAGCGATTCTGAACTTTTCCTGACTCAGTTTCCTTCTGTTGCTCTGTTATATCCTTTGTATCATTCCACCCCACTCCTGGGTACTGGTATTGACAGCCCTTGGCTGCTGCAGGTGTTTATCACAGCAGTTTTTTACTGCCCATCCTCCTCCTTCTGCTCTCTGTGTGCTCATCACCACTGACTGCTCCCTTCTCTCCTAAGCACTAATATGTCACAGGAGGTTTTCTCAGCCATCTGTGACTCCCTTCTGCATGGTCCATGCAGGTATGAAAGACACCTACCTAGCTTTCGTGTCCCACAGTGTTATGCAGACACACTGAAAGCATGATCTTAAAGGACAAACATTTAATTCCATGGCCAGATATTTAACAGTGGTCAAGATCACCAGGTGCTGAAAGCACCTGGAGCAGTAGTTTAAAGTATCACATGGAAAATTTAAATACTGTGAATGAAATTTTGAAATATTCATATTTAATTTAATGGCTCAGTTAATAATGTTGTTTGGGATGGAGGATGATTTTTAGCCCCAGAATTATATTGTGCTAGGTGTGATGTTGTGAGGAAAAGAAGCAATCTTTTATTTTTGTAGGAAAGTGATTGAATGGCACTGCCTGGAGCAATTTTAGGTGTACAGTAAAAACAGACAGTGATGAACATATTATCTGTAATGTGAATAAGTATTTTTTTTCTGAAATTCTGGAGAGCAGGAAAATTAACAGCCTGTCATGCAGCAGTCAAGTCACAGTGTTGAACCTGTGAGTCAGAGTCATCTCCATGTTAATACTTGATGGAGTAAGCACAAACCTATGACTTCATTCCAGGAATGGACTACTTGTGGAGGGGCAGCAAATACTCAGGAGTTGCCAGATTCCAGAAGAGGCAGAGAAAAGCTAAAAAAATGGATTGTAAAGAGGGTCCTGCTTCTGTTTTCCTTTGCAGGCTTATCAATATCCTATCTCACAGCCTTACTATTTTTTTTTTAAGATTTCTTGGAGCTATGTAGAGAATCCACAGGAAATTAATTGATCAGAAGACATGGGATAGTAATGTGATGTTGCTTTGCCTGGTGGATCTTTGGCTGAGATAGTCTGAATTCAGTGAAGCTGAACTGATTAGTAAGAGGTGGTGAGGCCCAGTGCCACTGACTTCAGTGGTGCTATTTTATTTTGTTCTGGGAAAAGGCCAGTGAAAAACTGGAGACTAGCAGTTTCTCTTCCATTCCCACCTTGTGCAGGAATCCTGTGGAAACCTTTCTGCTTTTCTTTGACAGTTCTCCCTCCTTCACATCACCAATTGGTTTCACAGATTCTCTTCAAATAGTGAAGCTCATGGTGCTTTCCTTCCACACCTTTCCTGCAATCACACCTGCCAGAGTGACTGTGAGTTGGTAATGCATCTGGGAGAAAAACATTACTATGGTGATGGCCCCCTACAAAATTTCTTAATGTTTTTCAGGGACTTGTAGTTCATGTAAAATAAATTACATTGGAGATGTTAAGTTTCAAGGAAACCTGAAACTGGGCTTTGCAGTACAATTTCTATGTCTTGACTGGTAGATGGTGTTAGAGTCTGGTTCATGTGTGTGATCTTGATAAAAAGCAAAATACTGTAGAGTTGAGGTGAATATTTATGAGGTATGGAGGAAGAGAGGGCTGAGGGCTCAGTGGTCGCTTCACAGGGCGGCTTCCTGCAAAGTGCCTGTGCCTGCTAGATCCTCCCTCTGACAAGGAGCTCTTGGTAATTGAGGTACATCCCAACCCTGCCTAGGGCTCTCTTTGGATATCAGTTGTATGCCCCAAGAAGGACACAGGACAACGTTTTCTGATGGCTCACTGTTGGAAACAGGCTGGGGCTGCAAGTCCTGCTCAGCAGCATCCAAAGCCACCGGTTGTGTCCTGGGTTACCTTGAAGTGGCTGAGATGGAATTTCTAGCCCATTGCAGTGCAGTTGGCCAAAGAGATGGTCTCTTTTTCTTTCCCAGGCTTTTTGCTACACCATATTGCCCCCTCCTTGTTCTCTTAAAGCAATGAACCCAAAGGCTTTGTTCTGGATATTTGGTATCTTAGAGAAAGTGATCCTCTCCCTTCCCAATCTCTGAGTGTTTCGCAGTTATATTTGAAGTATTTGTCACTGAGATAATTATTTTAACCCAGGCTAACAACTTGAGATAACTGGCACAGCATAAGACCATACTTTTTGTTTGTTTGACTAAATTTACCTTTTCAAGTTATCCATAAAAAAGCTGTTAGCAGGATGAAGGCCCTTTACTTGGTGAAGAGGACACACCATACAATTCTGATAATTTTTCAGGAACAGATAGTTCAGCCCTACTTAAATTTACTTCCCTGGCAAAGCATGTGTAGCCTTTATTGAGAACTGATCAGCATGCCAAGTTTCAGTTATTAAATATAAGTTTGGGTTGTTCAAGGATGAAAGAAAGTAATACTTTTTCTTGGCATGCGAGTATATCAGAAACATCCATGCTAAATGTAATGGGACATGAAACAGAAGGAGAGAAATGAGCCTGCAGAAAAAAAAAAAAAAAACTTCTCTCAGTTGAAGAAAAAACACAGCAAGTTCGGGATTCAAAAAGAAATTCCAAATCAGTTAACAATTAAAACCAGTAGAAATGCTAATTCCATGTGAAAGGTCTGTGCTATTTTTAACTGTGCTATAAATAGGCTGGTGTAGGATGTGGTTAGCAAGGCCAGAGCCCTGTTAAAATGAAGTTATTTACTGGGCAGCTGGAGTGGTGTTTCTTACTGAATCAAAGAGCCTCTTTTCTGCGTGTGTGTTGTTGGTTTTACTTTGAGATGTTAGCAAAAGGAACAAGGACATCATGAGCCTATTTGCCCTTTGAATACCCAGAGACCTGCCTCAGCTGGGGAGCCTCCAAAGCAGCCTCTGGACACCTGCCCTCTGGTTCATGTCTCTGTTTTTTTCCGAAAACTTTGACAGCAACCCATGAGTGTAGATCAGCCCCATCAGCAAGAGAACAGGCAGCCCAGCAGGACCATCCCTAGACCCACCACAGCAGTAAGAAAGGCAATTCAAACAATTTGCTGCTTTGGCATTTCAGCTGAACTTCTCACTTCCTTGTGTTTGCTTGCTGTGCCTTTGTTTTCCAGTCTGGAAATACTGTTTTCAAGCCCTTTTGTGCCTGTTTGTGCATTTAGCTGTGTTCTGATCATGTGCAAATTATAGCTCCAAGTGCAGTTTTGTGTCTTGGAAGCCCATGGTAGGTCGCCGTAGCTACAAAGCAAGACTGCAGGAAGTCTCTTCTGATCCAATTTCTCCACCATTTTTTGTGATTTCTTTACCTCCCATGAAATGGGATTGCTGCAGAGGGCTGTGAGAAGAGGAGGGGGAGGATTTGCTGACTCTTCTTGTTCAGCTTGGTTGTGGCTGAGGGTTTTTCTCATGCAGACACACAAATCAGTTGTGAGTCCACGGTTTTGACAGTGCAGCTCACACAGGCTTCACCCAAAGGTTACATCTGCCAAAAGACAAATGCCTGGAGCTGTTTTGGCCTTCTTGTGGACACCTGCCCTTGGTGTGGCTGCCAGTGTATGAGCAGCAGAGCTGCTAAGGACTAACCTCATCAGCACGAGTGACACAAGTCCCTTGACCCCAGGATGTGGATATGGGACTCCTGGCTACAGAGTTGTTATTGTGGCTTCTGCACCTGCCTTTCCTTCTCATGGTAAGCATAGGCACAAGGGATATGAGGCTGTTTTTGCCCTGCCACACAGCCAGGAGGCAGCTGGGGTTTTGCCTGTGAGCTGGGGAACTGATTAGACATGGATGCTGTGTCACCGCTAAATGCTAAGTCACTCTGGGTGGTTTCATCTTTGTGGCTGCCCATGTCCTGGAGATCTGGAGGAGTTGGTTGAGATTTCCTTCAGAATGCAAAAGCACAACCTAAAGAAGCAGGACTGCAGTGCTGAGGTGGGAAATGGCTTGTTTTTTCCCTTAACCATAAACCTCCACAGATGCCAGCCAGACAGTTTTTAGTGTTACTGGATTTCTCCTGCTAGACATGAGTGTCCTGCTGTTTGGCACAGCAATGTTCCTGTCTGGTATTTAGTGAGCCATCGTTTAAAAATCAAAGAGTAATAGTTTGGTGAAAGTGCAGAGTCGATAGTGCTGAGTAATGTATTTGCATACTGGCATATGCTCTATGAAAGTAAATAAGATTATGTCAAACTCATCTGGAAGAGAGTTAATTTAACATCCTGGCTAAAGTTATGCAACCAGAGGGAGACGGGGGTGCAGGGGGGTGGATGTAATAGACTGGCTGATGAAGCCTGGGGGACAAAATGTCCTAGTGGAAATTGTATGTAGCACAAAAGAATGTAACATAAGAACCCAGCAGAAGAGCACTGATTCCAAGCTGCTTATATGCACACACAACTGTTTTTCTGTTAGATTTAGGAAGGCATGGGATGATGAGAGAAGGGAAAAAAATCTGCAAGACAGATTTGATATCTCCTTGTTATTGAGGTCTAAGTTGCTTCTTGGTCCTGATTCAGGAAAGCCCCTGCAGGACACAGAGGGTGTGAGCATGCCTTAGTGCAGTTGATGGATAATGGCCAGTCTGAATTTGAAGCTGCACAGCTGAACAAATGCTTAGGTCCTGTTTTCAATAGCTGACAGCCTGTGAGAGATGATTCCCCCCCCAAACACGTCATGGGCTGAGGAGCTGCAGAACTTCAGGGGTGTTTGGAGTTGGACCCAACCTTCCAATTTGAGCTTTGATTTTTAACAATTTGTTTCAGGCATTTGTTTTGAGCAACTTCAGATTTTTACGCAGTTTTGCTCTGGATTCTCCACAGAAGCACTGTGTAGTTCATGTTTCTCTCTCTTTATTGTAGGCTTGGAACTAGCTTTGCTGTAGAGAAATGAATGTCCTTCTTGCAATAAGCAAAGTTTGAAATGTAGACCAAACCTTTTGAAGGTTTTTGTGTTCAGTATTGCAGATGGCAGCAGACAAAGCTCTCATCCTCTCTGCTGATAGTAACATGTCTCTAAATTCAATCTAACCCTCAACACTAGGCCCAAGGAGTAAGTTATTAAAGCTTGTTTGAGAACAGTTCCTTCTCCAAGAAAATATAAGCGTGAGGTTGTCAGGTATATCAAGATTTGTGAACAGATCAGTGATACACCATGGTGATGGGAGCATTTCTGTGCTGTTTGATTCAGTACTGCATCAACGTGCACACATTTAGGGAAGAAATGTCTTCAAGCATGACCATAGAGTGAGAATGGGAAGTTTTAGGACACAATTCATGTTTACAGTAAGGAATATGAATGATAAATCTACCTCCAACAGCAACAGGCACAAGAAACTTGATGCTAAGATTACTGATGTCACTAAATGCTCCTACATGGTCAATTTAAGAATGTCTTTTGAATAAAATTGACATAGGACTTGGAAGCTTCTCGGAAGAGCAAAGATTCTGAGCCTGCTTCTTAAGCTGCAGTGCAAGCAGTGGTTCCCGTGACTGTGTAACCTTGTCTGGTTGAGGGGAAAAGCCAGAGCTACACTATAAACAAGCACATGCAGGGCTGGCATTTGCACCTTCATGCTCTGGGTGAGGCAGATTTTTGGATGGGCTCATTGTCAGCAGGGGAGACAGATAATTCCAGACAGTGCTGTACAGAAAATACTTAATCTTTTTCACTGATTCCTCAGGAGGAACCCAGGCTGTAAGGGTCATCATCTAAGGTCAGGTAGATGAAAAATTAAGGTGGAGATTGTGGGATCCTTGCAAAACAGGAGGAGCCACAGGAGAAGTAAAGGTACTTCAATATTAATGAATTTAGATGCAGCAAAGAAAAGTAGCCAAAAGCACTCATTCTCATCACTTAAAGAGATGCTTCAAAGAAAGAGGCAGTGAGTCCCGTGAGGGGTAGATGGCACATCTGTTGTGTTGTGAAGCCTGATTATGACAGAATCACCTTTTTCTAGGAGCAAGCTTTACCTTATTGGCATGAGTGATGTTCTGTCAGCGCCTCAGAGATAGTCTCCCTGTATTAAGTCATCTGGTTCATGAAGTTGGAAGCTTGAAGGAGAGATAGTTAAAGAATTGGAGGAAAATCTAGAGAAAATATATTTTTTCCAGAGGCGTTTCACTGAACTTGAAACAGAAGTCTCTTGAGTCTGAAATGGCTACAAACAGCGAGCTGAAACCTGTGCTAGGAAGGAGGGAATATGTCACTCAGCAGATGAGCACAATAAAGAAACATAAAGCAGCATCTCCTTGAGGAAAGTTTCCCACTCAAAAACCAACCAGTTTTGACTGGACCAGCACTTGGGATTCAAAGCAAACATGGCCCTCATACTTCTGTGCCCATCTCCTGTCCTGTTGTCCTGTGTCCTTGCCTTGTTCACAGGGCAGCCCAGAAATTAATAGAAACCATCTCTGAATGAAGAACCTGCCAGGATTATTACAAGAGAAGAATAAGAAATATATTTTGCTGGAGTGTTACATTTTTCCCTGCAATATCTTTGTAAATTCTTGCTCATTTATGAGAATGCCTTGGATAGAGGCTGAAGCTGTTCTTTGATAAACTTTGTGTCTGTTTTGATTCTATCAGAACTAAAAGTCCCTAGCTGGATATTACCTGTGAACAAAAATAGTCTCCAAGAGAACAGGACTCCTTTATCAAACATAAAATACCTCTGCAACCTGTGCCAGTGTCTCACCACCCTCAGAGTAAAAAATTTCTTCCTAATATCTGACTTAGATTTGCACTCTTTCAATCTGTATCCATTACTCCTTGTCCTGTCACTACCTTTCAGTCAGTGGCTGTTTCCCTATGTAATGTGTCCCCTCTATCACTCATCACCTGTACAAGCCATCTGTGCATTATTCAGGTGGACATTTACCTTCCTGAAATACCTCGGGGTGAAAAACACCACTTTCCTCTCTACTGATTCCTTTGGGACAGCGGCAAGAGATTCTTAATGGATGCTTAAGCATTAATTGCTTTAGGACTTGTGACGCATCTGAGATGCTCATTAACCACGGCCAATAAATTCATCCAGCTTCTGGAAGAAGCAGAAACAGAGCTAATCTCCCCAATCTTTCTTTCATTTCCTGAAAAAGGACCAGCCTAGCTGCCTTTTTTTCCCCTCTCGTGACACAGCATCATATATCCTTTCCTCAGCTATTTTCTTTTCCTGAGCCCCCACCCTTCCTTGGCTGTGCTGGACCACTTCCTAATTCTTTCTCTTTTTCACCTATTATTATTATTATTACAAATTTTGTTTCACTTTCTCATCCTATTTTTCCTATTTTCTCCTTTCACTGTTTTTTTTCCCCCTCCACCTTTGTGTTGGTCCAGCCTACCTGATCTCCACAGGGAGAGCCATGAAATAAGGAAGGCAGTGTGGTTTCATGGACAGGTCTGTGCTGGGCCTCTCTATTTTTTATGGACAAGATGTTTAAGTCTAGCTGTAATCCTTTCCAAATCTAGTTTTCAGTGCCTTGTGTTGGCAAACGACAGGTCACTTATGAGGGCTTTCTTAGGAAGACCCTTAAGGACATTCTTACTGTCAGGAATGTGTTTAAATCATGTTTCTAAATACATTTTGATAGAAAAGGCTGCACTCCTCACATGGGAAAGGATTCTTAAGCTTTACACTTGCAAGTTGAGTGGCAGATTCATAAAATCAGGCAGAGGGTTAAAGGCTGGAAAAGACTGCTCTGATAATCTTGAGAGATGTCTGGAATGCCAGAGGTCAAAGAACCCCCGCTTCTCCTTTAAACAGTCAGTGGAGACACAGTTAACTTTATTGTGGCTACTATCTTATCACCACCAAACAAAATGCTCCCATACCGGTGCATGTCTGCAATTATGTGCCTGGCACATGAATAATATTTCTGCCATGTCATGCTTGTTGTTGACAGGGCATTCATTTCCAGACTTAATTTTGGTTATTAATTGTGCTGTCATATTTACTGCAGCAATGTGCATCTGCTGGAGTGAGAGGACTACAGATGACCAAGTCTCCTCTTGTAGACAACGATCTCTCTGTTAAAAGTAGAGAAACAGAGGTACAGGGCAGTGGAATGATCAAGGAATGGGAGAGGGTCTGCACTCCCAGCTGGACCAGTGCTATGACATCAGAGGCAGTGTGCCTTTGTTTGACTAAACCCTCCTTGACAGTGTTCAAAAAAAAAAAAAGAAAAAAAGAAAAAAAGAAAAAAAGAAAAAAAAAAAAAAAGAAAAAAAAAAGAAAAAAAAAAAGAAAAAAAGAAAAAAAAAAGTGGTTTCTTTTGCCATGGATTATATAGGGTTAGTTTTCGTGTTGCTGTGCCCTATCTCTAATATCTCTAGTATTTCCTACAATACTTAGAGGTAGAATACCAGACCTGCTGCTAAAGCTGTTTGAAGATGTGGCCTTAGTTCCAGAAAAAGGTAGTTGAAGTCTACCTTCCTGATCCTGAATAAAT
This sequence comes from Prinia subflava, assembly GCF_021018805.1. Taxonomy (NCBI): domain Eukaryota; kingdom Metazoa; phylum Chordata; class Aves; order Passeriformes; family Cisticolidae; genus Prinia; species Prinia subflava. Next base: position 30,090,581 of record NC_086283.1, on the reverse strand, counting down.
GGTTAGGTGGGGTTTTTGAATGATTCTGCAAGGTGACAGATCCTGCTTTCAGGTGACCTGTTTCTTTTGACTCTTCTTTATCTAAATTCTCCTTCATTCTTTACACTCTTTGTTTTCCACAAATTGAGATTTCAGATTGGAAGTCTTGCTTGCTGTGCGTAAGTTTTGACCAGTCAAGCAGATAATTAAGCTTCTACGCTGCAAGAACTCATCCACTTGGGCTACTTCCTAATGTTCCTACTAAAGTGAATGAAAAAAATCACTGCAGTCTTCATGGAATGTCCTTTGGTGAGCTTAGCATGAAGCCAGAGGGACAGTCACATGGAAAACCACCCTCACCTCCAAGAGCTGCCAGCAGCTCTTTTTCCTGCTGCCCTCCAAGCACAGCTGAGGACCACAGGAGAGGAAATCCTGGGTCCTGAAGGCAGAGAGGGAAAGAGCAAAGTAACTTTGTGCCATGTTCTGAATTACACATATCCAGAGCAAGTGCCAGAGGAACGCCTTTTAATCCTGCCAAAATTAAGGAGGGTTGATTTCCCTTTTGTTCCCCTTCTGTAGCAGGCCTGATTGTGCAAGATCACTTGAAAGGAAGCCAGAGGACTTTCCCCTTGGTTGTATGGTAGGTTATGTGCCTCTGCAATGGGAAGATCTCAAGAAGAATTTTCAGCCTTGTGCATGGCACTGCCCTGAGGCACCTGATCCTGAACTGCGGGAGCTGCGTGGCACTGGGTGGCATTGCTGCAGACTGAGTCTGCTTTACGCCCGGTTTCTTGGGCCAGCATCTCTGTTTCAAACCAGCTTTCCAGGGGAAGCACTAAAGTATTTTAGAAAATTGCTCTTTGTCATAGATATCTGCATTTCTGTGCTGTGGTGAGGAAAAAACCCTCCGTACACCATCTGTACCTGGACCAGACAGCACTGTGTGCATGCCAGATAGTGAAGTGGTGATAGGGCGTCTGAAATCCAGGCAGAAATACAGCAGATTCAGGGTATTTATCTATGCCCAAATAGCCAGCAGCACAGCAGAGAGATGGTCTGGCTTGCAGAAGGAAGTATCTCTGTGGAAGCTCTGTCAGCAGAGATATGGCACTCATACTCTTCACCTGAAAGGATGCCAGTATTTGGTGTTTTAAATATCCCAGTCCTTGTCTGGGGTATTTAGCAGGCAGCACAAACTTGCTGATGTGTGAACTTGCCCTCCTCATGCCATTGAGGAAGTTTGATGGTCTGCTTTCTCTTTCGGCTTTCACAAACATCCAGATACTTTGCACACTTGGCAAAAGCCTGTGTGTGCTCCTGCCATGGAGCAGTGACACACAGTCTTTTCAGCATGAGTTATATTGTGATGGTTATTATGTCTAGTGATGAGTAAGCTTCAAAAAGCTTGTAAGTTCATTGAATCATTTGAACCCTTTTGGGGCAAAATGATTCCTGGACCAGAAGCGGTTTTCTGAGCCCTCACAAAAGCCTTGAGTGAGAGAAGAACAGGGAAATGTGAGATATGCCATGAATGCAGAGGTGACATTCAAAACCTTCTGCTGAAGGCAGGATCCTGCAATGTTGTGTGGTGGTCAAACCACCAATGTTGTGTGGTGGTCAAACATCCAGAAATGTATCCTTCTTGCCTCAAAATACATGCCAGCTGGGCAAAACAGGCAAGAGATTGTAAGGATACTTGTGGTGCACTGAGTCTGAGCCTTACTCAGGCTGGAAGATCACCCCATTACAGTCAAACCCATATCTTGTTTAATTTGTGGGGATATAGCAACAACTTAAAATGAACTTAGTGGAGAAGATGGTTCCATGCACTAATTACAGCATGTATTATGTACCAGGGTAGCATCAGCTCTGACCAACAGCAAATATCTGCATGCCACGTTAAGGTAAAAAGGGAAACCCAGAACTCTTTTGAGGAAGAAACCTGGGTGAGGTCCATTCATTTATAACACTGAAATCTCTGGTCCTGGGCCAGTTTGGTCCTGCAACGAGTTTGGCCCCAGTTAAACTTTCAACTGTGCTTTGGTGAGATGTAGAGATATACTTGCAAGACACATGCATGTGTCATTCCCTGGAAATTTTTAAGCACATACACTTAATTAGACATATACACCTTTGGATTATTTGTTACAATGATTAAATCCTTACTAATGACTGATAATTAATGGGTAGCCTAAAAATTGCTGTTTCCCTATGTCTTAAAATAAAACAGCAATGTTTTGGAATTAAATTCTTGAGCAGGAGGTGGATGTGAAAATACATGTTTAGTTACATGTGGTGAGGTTGGCAAGACACAATTTCAGAAGCAGGAATCTAAAATTAGATCTTAAAGACACAGTTAGAAAGCTAAATAAACAGCAAGGTTTTTCTAAGGCTGGGCACAAATGAGCTGCCCAGCAGGAGCACAGAATACAAATTTAAACGCTTGGATCATCATTGAAAGACAGTACCAAGCTCCCTTGATTTCCCAGCAGGAGTCTAGGCCTGAACATCTGTGTTCACACAGCCAGGTACCTTCTGAGTCTCTGAGAGCTGACAAGCCTGGAAGTGTGGAGCCAGCATGATGAGCAGAGGAGGTACAAGGACTCAGGCAGATTTGAAGTTGTATGCATTTAGGATGAGGAAACATATATTTCTGCTTTCAGTTTTAAAATCTTCATGCATTTAGATTTATTCTATGAGTGGTGTGGTTTATGGCATCCTTAGAAATTCCTGTTAAGTTTTCACACGGAGAGTTGGCTGTGGTTGGTGATGTTATGAGGAAGGAGGATGTTGTCTCATCCCTGCCCCAGCCTCTAGAGCAGTACCCACTGGTGCCTGGGGAGCCTGGTCCAGGAACAGGAGATAGAGATGGGGCTTTGCATTTATGCACCCTCTACTTTCCCACCAAAGCACAAACGCGCCGACACATATGCGTATTCCTTCGCTCACACAACAGCCTCCCTCCTGCTTGCCAAGCCCATCATCTCAGTTCCCCAGAGAAGGGTGGGATCCTGATGCAAGAGGCTGCATTAGATGGCTGCTCCCCTCCCTTGAACCAGAGTCTGATGACATGTCTGCTGAAATGCGTCAGAGGGCTGGGGAGAGAAAGCGAGAGTGACAGAGAGGCAAGTGTGGGTGGAGGGACTTGGTTTTAATTAAAACAAGTAAAGCCGTGTTTTCCAAGCCTCAGATTGCAGTCGAGCCTAGCAGTAACTGCTGAGCAAAAGTGAATTTTTAGGTGGCTTGGTTGTTTCCCAAGGGATCCTCTGCTGTGGGAAAGCTGGGATGCCAGGGCACATGTGGCTGGGGTTTGGTGGGGGGCTCAGGCTGGAGGGGATGCTGGAGGGGCCAGAGGTGGGACTAGGCAGTGAAACTAAGCTGACAGCCCCAAAACATTTCAGCTGCAGAATAGAAATGGCATTTTCTTGGCTGGGAATGTGGTTTTTTTCACTCCCTTTGGTCAAAAGGGCAAGCAAACAAGTCTGTTCTACACTCCTCACCAGTCACTGGGAGGCCTTGAGAAGGTCCTTGTCCTGCTGCTGGCTGTGTGGCAGCACACTTGACTTCCCCATGTGTGTCTATCCCCTCCCAGCTCATCACTAGTAGTGACTTCAAGCTGCTGAAAGCAAAAAACTTTCTCTTTGTACATTTTTATGTGGCATGGAGCATCACTCTCATTAGAGCCCCCAGGCACTACCATGGCAAGAGCTACATGAGAGAAGCAGAGGGGATGTCACAGAGCTTCCTACAGTCTCCAGCAGCTTTTTCCTCTCCCTCTATCCCGTCCCCAGCAGTGATGTGTTCCTCTTGCATGGGATAACCTGCTGTAAGAGAGAGCTGGGGTTTCAGCTTGCTGCTTAACCCCAGTATCCAAAGCTTTCCCTGCTTAGGAAAATAACAATGTTGTGTCCAGGGCCCTTTTTATTTAGAAGTGAGATTTTTGTTTGAGACAGTGGTCCCCTTTTCAGGCCCATCCATGTTGTCCTTGCTGAGACACTTTCTCTCTGCTGTCAGTCTGGAGTTGCTGGGGGTGGACATTGCTGTGCATTTGCCTTATAAGTCATGATCTTCATTGTGCTGTATACTGCTCTGGAAGCCAACTCTAATGCCATGGAGAAATCCTCACAGTACTCCAATTCATCCCAAAACCCCCTTCAGATACCCCTAGAAAAAAAACACAAACAAAACTGGGGAGCTTTTTGGCATTAGTTTCTGAAGATGCCTCAGGAGGAAACCATTTCAAAACTCCCTTTTTAGGGATGGTGTCTGGAGGCCTGAGTCCCACAGAGTTATGGCAGTGCCTGATGAGGACCTGGATTTCTGGATTTGCTTAATGAGAAGCAGCCAGACAAGAATGGGACATGAACTGTCACAAGCTTGTTGCTGCTGCTGAACACGATAACAGGGCTGAAATTCTTTCAACAGACATTGGGTTTTGATGTGGGAAATTAATGAAGTTAATTTCTTCAAGATGTAGCATCTTTTATTTTCTTCAGCCCTCTGTGTCTGCTTGCATCAGAGATGCAGTAGCAGTGACATTGTTTTGCAGCAAGGATGGTTATACATCCATTTATTGCATCCATGTGGAATTAGTCAGATCACCTGTGGTTTTCTCTCAGATCTCAGAGCAAAGCCCTGGCAGGATCTCCTATGTCACACAGCCCAGTTCATCTGCACAAGGACTTGCTTGAGGGTATTTCTTGGGAACTTCTCCTTGGACAAACTGATCCACCACAGCTAAATACAGACTGGCTTTCAGAGCTAGAAAAGCAGAAACTCTGCAGCTTTTTACTCTGAGCCTTCAGTTCCTACCTTCCAGAGGAATAGAACCCCACTTCCCCGCAGGAGGATGCCAGAGGGATGGATGTTAGGAGGTGCAGTGGCACAGGCCTTGGTGTCAGGGACAGGCTTGTGCTGCTCCTGAAGTGTCACAACCCCATGTGCATGTGCCCTGAGCATGGTGACATCCCCATCCTGACAACCATGGTAAAAAATCCAGCCCACATGAGAAGAATAAACAAGGATTAGTTTCCTCTTGCATTGGTGCTTGCCTGGAATTTGCCAGGAAGATTTTAATGCATTGTTCAGATAAGATGGAGAACCTTTTCCAGAGCCGAGCCAAATCTGCTCATTCAGTCAGTAAGAGGGATTTCATGGAAGTGAGCTGCTGGTGCAGGTCCATGGAACTTTGTCAGCTGGAGTCTTTACAGCAAGGAAGAGCTCAAAGTTGCTTTTCCCTTGCAGGTAAAAGACCATGAGAAAATAGTTACAGGACCAGTTAATGCCCCCAGGTGCCTTTTTCCAGGTGACCTGTGTGGGTGATCTTTTGTGGAGAGGCTGGTCTGGACTGAGGGATGTCCCACAGTCAGGGTGACCCTGGGCTTCCCAGCTGTGCAAAAGCGGCTTTCTATGATTGTGCAAAACATGTTCCCCACACAGACTTCCTGAGGGGGCTGGGCCTCTTGTTGCCTGCCTTGTCCTTGCCTTCCCACTCTCTCCTTTCTTTTTGGCAGCTGGACAGCAAGGGAACCCCTTCATTAGCTCACCAATGGCTTGGAGGTAAACTCCCTGCTGCACAGAAACCAGCACCAGCTCATTACCTACCACACATAGAGCCCTCTCCCACAGGCAGAGGTACTGGCACTGCGTGCACGTGCGCAGGTTAGTTAACACCAGCAAATCACTGCTAATTTCCTGGCTAGCTGTTGTTTTGTCTGCTGACATTTTCTACACACACTGCTGTTTGTCCTAGAAACCCTCTGTATGCTGTACCTGGTCTAGATGCAACTCTTACAGAAATTAATAACTTCTTTTTTCCTTTTTTTCTTCCTAGTGATTTTTACACCCACCAAGCATGCCTTGAAGGTTTGTTTTGAAAGTATAGTTTGGCCAAGCTCTCAGAAAGGGTATTTAGAAGGTCTGCTTGCTGTTTTCTCTCTCTCCAGGTATGTGCACTGCCTCTTCTCAGAAATGATGTGCTGGTCTAGGTGGATCCTGAGTCTGACCCAATTCTTGCTTCCTTTGTTGCAGAGGAACAGCTCATGGCTCTTGCCAAAGTGACTTTGAATAAGGAATAATTGCTTGTCCTTGCTGACAAATATCCATTAGGTCAGCTAACTGAGTATTTACCAGGGGAAAACCATTAGGACTATTAGGTGTTAAAATATAATTTCAAAATGCAAGAGCTGGCTGTTGGGGGTTAGATTTGGTTTGTGTTTTTTTTTTTTTTTTTTTTTTTCCCACAGAATTTTTTCCCATAAGTTTCCAAGAAGCCTTAATGACTACTTAGTCAGGACAAAAAGAGTGCTTGAGGGATATAGCAGCACGAAGCTACACCTATTGTTTTTGAGTCCCTGGAAGTGTCCCTCAGACGGGAGAGATGATTAGCTTTGGGGAAAGGCAAAAAGACAGATCTGGGGGAGGGGGAAGCACTCTTGCTCTCAGCGCCGAGGAGGACGGTCAGGCTACCCTCTGCCTCTGCCTCGTCCTGGGAAAATCTATCGTCATCTGCTGTGTACCCGGGAATCCTGAACTCGCTTTCTCCAGCCTCCCCCCACCGCTGCTGCTTCTTCGGACCTTTGAGGCTCTCCTGCTACTCTATAGCCCTGCACTGCCCAGCCCTGCCGGGACACCCCTGCTGTTCCAGCTGCCAGCGCAGAGCTCTTCATCTCATCCACCAGCCCGGGACTTTTTCCTTCCTTCCAGTTCGGCCTCTCGGAGTCCTGCAGGGGCACCCAGATCAAACTGCTCTGGGCTTTTGTAAAAGAAAGCCCTCAAGGTTCTTGGTTCTGTTTATTATTGATGCTGTAGTTGTTGTTTGTTTGTCGTTTTGTCCTATATACTAGTAAAGAACTGTTATTCCTACCCCCATACCTCTGCCTGAAAGCTCCTTTAATTTTCCTTTTAATTGGAATAATTTGGAGGGAGGGGATTTGAATTCTCCATCTCTAGGGAGGTCCTGCCCCTTCCTAGCAGATATCTGTCTTTCAAACCAAGACACTGGCCCAGGGACTCTTCATCCTACATCTCTGCTCCATGGGCAGAGGAGGCAAAATCCCATTAACTGAGCTGTACAGTACTGCCAGTTCCATGTCTGCAACAGAAGGCTCAGACAGAAACAGGGCTAAACAAGATTTGCCCTTTGTACTCACGGCTGGGACTAATGTAGCAAAAAGGCTTTCTGATATCCACACTGTGTAAAATTACTTTTTATTTTTTAAAAATTTCATTTTTAGTGCTGGACTGTAGTGCTCCCCTAAGTGCTGTAAAAAAATCCTGATTTACCTTTTCTTGCGCAAATCTTCATCCTCTGTCCCAAACTGTGGTGTTTGATCTTTCTTAGAGCAACATGTTTGTGGGAAATTCCACATTGTTTGAGACTTTTAACATGGTGAATACCACTAACAATTTTTAGAAAGTTACATGGAGCAGAGGATAACAGACACTGAAATTTTCCGTGAGTTCCTCATTCCTGTCCTGATGCTGCATTATGGTGGCAGGTGATCTCTTAGGATTGATGTTGGGACTAGTGCTGCTTTGATGCTGCAAAATGGACAGTGGGATCAAGGCTGCTGGTGGCACTGAGCTGTGTGGTGTGGTCAGCACTGCAGGGAAGGGATCCTTGACACGCTGGAGAAGTGGGACCCTGCAAACTCTATGAAAACTCAGCAAGGCCAGGCCCTGTGCCAGGACAGTCCCTGAGCAAATGTTATCCTGACTGATCAATTCAGGCTTGTGTGGCCTCTTAGGTTGTGTAGAATCTGTTTTTCCACCTGTGCCTGGGGCACAGATGTGTGAAATTCAACCCAGTGAATAGGATGAGGGCAGTCATGCTTTGGGTCATACCTTGGAGTCAAAGTAAATGCAGCTGATGTGTCCTCAAGTCACCTCAGTGCTGCTGGTTTATTGCTGAAGGCTCACAGCTGAAGTCAAATGCTGAATGGTTGCCAAGGTCAGCATGTCATTTTGAATATATGAAATTGTGGAAGAACTGCATTGCAAGCCTGTTCCTGCAGCTTTTCCTTTCACAAAACATGGGAAGTCTCACAGCAGTGAAAACCTTTACCTCTGAGCTTGGTGGGTAGCATTCATGGCCTGCTGAGTCAGTGTGAAAGACCAGAAATGCTGTCAATTTTCCTTGAAGATGAGTTAGAACAGAGGCTTCCAATCCAAAATGCTTTTTAAAACTTGTTTTCTTCTTCTGTTGTGAATAAAATAATTTGCTAGTGTATGGCTGTTCTTGAGTATGGCACAGCTATAGTGTTTCATAAAGAATGGCCTGTCTTTGAGGCAAGAGGGACTATTGTTTCTGAAACCTTCCTCTCCTCAGAAACAAAAGAAATTTCATTAGCTAGAACATTTTGACATCTTATTTGCAGTGCTGTATTTCAACTCTTGTCCCTGTGAACTTAGTTTATGAATCACCTTTCGCATTTCCAAAACTTTAGGTAGTTTGTAAATTTGCAGAACAGATTGTACCACAAATGAAATGTAGGTTACTCTGTATGCTAAAGTTATATTATCAAGAGAAGGAAGTATAAGTGGTTTTAAAATGTGGTAATCAATAATATATTAATTTGTGGAGTTCTGCAAGAATGTGATTGATTAGTCTTGTAGTAAGACTCGCTAGTGCTTTATTGTCTCACCATAAAACAGGAACATGACAGAGTTTGGTGCCACTTTATCTTGGGACTGGAGGAAAATAAGGAAACAGAAATGTTAAGAGATTTGAGGTGTCACGTGTGTCACCTCAGGATGGGACAAAATGTGAGGACTGTACCTTTCTAGGTCAGATTCCAGTTGCAAACATGCTAAAGGCTGGGAGGTAAGATAACTTCATGAAGTTAATGACAGAGGGTCTTTTTCTTTTTCTTTTTCTTTTTCTTTTTCTTTTTCTTTTTCTTTTTCTTTTTCTTTTTCTTTTTCTTTTTCTTTTTCTTTTTCTTTTTCTTTTTCTTTTTCTTTTTCTTTTTCTTTTTCTTTTTCTTTTTCTTTTTCTTTTTCTCTTTCTTTTTCTTTTTCCTTTCCCCTTTTTCCTTTCCCCTTTTTCCTTTCCCCTTTTTCCTTTCCCCTTTTTCCTTTCCCCTTTCCCCGTTCTCCTTTCCCCTTTCCCCTTTCTCCTTTTTTCTTTTTTTTTCTTTTTTCTTTTTTCTTTTTTCTTTTTTCTTTTTTCTTTTTTCTTTTTTCTTTTTTCTTTTTTCTTTTTTCTTTTTTCTTTTTTCTTTTTTCTTTTTTCTTTTTTCTTTTTTCTTTTTTCTTTTTTCTTTTTTCTTTTTTCTTTCTTTTTTCTTTTTTCCATTTTTCTTTCAATCTATATATGTGGTTCCTTGGGCCAAACCAGTTAGATAAAAAAAGATAAAAGAGATAAAAATTTGCTTACCAGAGGGAGAATTGTGTGAGTTGAAGCAAGATAAGTGAGTTAAAATTGAGCAGCTCTTCTACAGCCTAAGTTCTTAAAACAATATTGATGGCTTTTGATTTAGCTTGTTCAATGTACTTTGAATCTGTGAGAAACTCCAGACTGATACTAGTCCACACACAGCCTAGAGACTAGTGATTTACCACCAAAATGGCATTGCTTTTTATGTTGTTAAAAATAGTGAAAAAGATTGAAAAGTACAAACCTTTTTCCCCTCATCCCCTCCCAGTTTTATTCATCTTCCCATGGCTGAAATAAGTGTCTGGGTGAAAAACATAACATTCTTTTCCTTATGTTATGCCATAACATATTTGATATTTCTGAACATTGTGCTTGTGCTTTGGAGAGAAATCTTGGTGATACTGTTCCTATATTACAAAGGCTCTGACCTCTCCTACCATATAAAACAGAGCAATAAAAGCTAGGAACAAAATGTCTGAATAAATAACAAGCAGTTCTGTCCCCTGAGAAATGAAGGTCAGGCTGCAGCTGTCTGGGAACACTACTGTTTGTGGAGCCCTACTCCTTCATCTGAAGGGAAAGACATGCTGGGCTCTTCCAGAAAAGCAGGCAGATGGAGAGGTTGCTGAAAACTCTTCTGTGTAGAAACAGTGAGTTTGCGAGACGATGGGACAGCTCCAAACACCGCCAGTCCTGGTTGGGATGTGGGAGCAGCTGGGTCTAGTGCGGTCTCCCCAGAACCTCCTTCTGTTATGGCTTCTCTCACTGTCCACGTGCAATGCTCACAGCTGATAGACTGGCCTCAGAACACTGATGATGATCAAGGTGATGGGACGAGAGCTAGATAAATTTCATTATTCCTTGGACACAGTGGAGATGGGAGCCCAGGCATGGCTCGGACCACAGCACCTATGCTGGGCATGAGCAAATGTGGGTGACCTGACTTACTCTCCTCCAGCACAAGCAGAGCTCATCTTTTCTCATCCAGGAAAGCCTCAGTGCCACAGGTGGAAGTGTGGATGCCTTGCTGCAATTCTCCATGGTGTTTCTGCACTTCAGGGCACTGGCATGGCCTCTGCTGCTGGCTGCTTCTGGGCTGTGCTGTCTCTGCCCATGACAAGTGGAAGCTCCTCTTTAATTTCCACAGGGGAAAAAAATGAAAATGACTCTTGGCATTTTCAGTCTGAAAAGCAAAATATAACACTGGCCTTTGGTAATCTTATTCACCTTCCAGATACGGAAAGGCTCATTACTGTAAGCAGTACAGTAATGTAGTTCAGTGATGTAGTTCAAAACATACTGTTAAAATTAATCAATCTGAGTTGCAATAAAATTCTAACAAGAAGCTAGAAGTTAAAGAAAGCAAATTCAGCCCTGCCCCACTTTTCAGCTAGGGCAAACTGGTGCAAACTGAAAGGGGTGGCAGGAGAACCATTCTCTCCTGTTCTGTTCTGGTGTAGATCACAAGGCCACTCAAAACATAGGCTTGTAAGTAATTTTATAACAATAAGCACACAGCTGCCCAGGAGTGAGAGATGAACTTGGTCATTCCCAGGCAACTTGTGCCACACCTCTAACCAGACATGGCTCAGTGCAAGGATAGGCAACACTGAAACATACTAGGCTGCTTTTATATTAAGATACTTTGCAGGAAAAGCACAGGTCTGGTTATGTTGCTCTGTCAAAAGAAGTAACTTTTGGGTTATAGCTGTGCAGGTCTAAGATGGAAATAAGGTAAGATTGTGGTAATAATCCATTCCATTGGACTAAATTAGCTGAAAAATGAGTTACACAAGCAGAAGGAAGAGTCAGCTACTGCCTGTGACACAGGGTATCTACAAGGGGAGAAATAAGACATTTATCTCCTGTGGTCCCTTCCAGCCTTACCCACTGTGCAATTCTGTGATTCCTCCAAGACAAAGAAATGTAATTGTGGAAAATCCACTCACTGACAAATTAATAAAATCAGCTCCAAGCCAGCATTTTGATGCAGCGAATTCAGCTCTTTTGGTTTCCCAGTATCAGTTCAAAAGTGCTGAGGCTGCGCAACATTACATTATTGATCCAGCACAAACCTTCCTGCTGCTCAGGTCTGCCAGGAAAAGCTGGGGAGTTAAAGCTGTAGGGAATTCTTTAAAGCACAGTCTTTCCCATTGCACCTGGTGTCACAAACATCCAAGCTGGGGTTGTATTTTCTGTTTTCTGGGTGCGTTTGCCTTATAAATAGAGGTGTGATTGGGCACAGTCAAGGCTGGTCCAGGCTTGACTCTGTGGTATTGGTTACCTGGCACTGATGGCTGTGGAATCATGGGCTGGCCTTCTGAGCAACTTACAGATACATCCTGCCACCAGGGAGTGAAATTTCAAATAAAGATTTTCTTTGGGGAAATTGCTACCAGACTTTTTTTTTTCCCTCAAAGTTGATAAAATTCACCTGTTTCATGACTTTGCTGTATGATCCTTGTCTTAAGCTTGTGAGAAGATGCATACATGTGAATGAACTTTGTTGTGAATCTCCTTTTATGAAAACACTTTAAAATAATATGGAAGTAAAAAGAGATTTTTTGTTAAGGGATGAGGATTGTAACTAAGCTAAGAAATGTGAGGGCAAATCATCCAGCGTGCAGGCAGAAGAAAGGTTCTAATCTTCACCCAATGTGTTGTGGTGTAGGCATAGCTTTGCTCAAGGCAGTCTGTGCTCATAGTGAGAAGTTTGGAATTTCTTCTCGCATTCAGCAAACACCACTAAGTGTCCTGTTACTCTGGGTTTCACTCTGCTACTGTCTTGATCAGCCTGTGAAATGAAGCAGAACACTGGGGACTGTTAAGGAAATGATGCTGTGAGATGGGTTGCTTTTCCTGATAGGGCCAAACAGTATTTGGCTTCAGGCAAAAAGCTGAGAGTTTTGCTAGGGTGCAAGCTATCAGAGCATAAATTACTGCAAGGCAACTGGAAGGTTTCCACTCATCCCTGCCTGCAGCCAAAACACACCTTCAGCTTGTAAATTACATACAACATGTGCTAGGTGCCTTTGCTCTGTGACTGCTTCTCCTCAGAGTTCTGGTGCCAATCTGAGGGAGGCAGGCTAACAGCACTGGAAACCTCATCCACTTTCCTGCTGTTGTTGTTTATTTTATGACCCTGTGTAGATACCATCTGGGACTAGGCAGGCAAAGGAGTAACACTGCTGACACATCTTAGTTTTGCAGGTATTGGAGAGGCTCGACTGTGAATAGCTCTTACTGCAAACCACACTCTGTAGCATTGGATTTGGTGCTGTGACTGATGGGCAATCAATCCCAGTGCTGCAGCCAGGACTAAATCCTCCCACAGAGGACATTCTTCTCCAGCCTGAGGATGTGGCTCAGGGTGCCTCAGCCCTCTTATGCTTTTTTGAACAAGTGGAGGAATAACAGCCAAAGATGGGAAAAACTTCTGGAAGACAAATGAACCTGCAGAATTTTCATGCATTTTTGTTCCCTGGTAAAAGAGGGTGAGAATTTTAAACCAGGCCCAGGATTTTCCTCTGACTGCTCTTAGTGGAAACATCTTCCAATGTGTCCTTGATAACACAGGTGGTTCTGCTTAGGTGGTTCCCAAGACACTTTCATTTAATTTCTGGGGTTTTTCTTGGTCATAATTGATGGCCCAGAAAGTAATTTCCTGGACAGTGTTGGAGTTACACTGGAGCCCATCATGGAGCAGGAGAAAAACTGATCTTATGTTAGGACTGGGCACTTAGAAATAGTGCCAGATGACATCACAAGCTACAGGAAATGCAGTAAAAGTCATATCCCCATTTTGGTTTCCATGCCCCTGTTCAAACTCAGAACTGCCTGCCCTTGTGCAGTGCAAACTTCAGGGCTTTTCCAGGGAACACATAAAGCTGTGAAATTTCAGTGTCCTGGAGAGAGCCTGGGACAGTGCCTGGGAGTCCACAAAGCTCTTTCTACCCCCAGGGTGTTGGGATGGAGGGAATGGAATAAGGTGCATGTCCCCACACTGACACAACTCACCCTAACACCTCTGTGCCTCCAGGGAGCACCTCCAATTTTGCTCCCTGGGGGAATCTGATCTGGGGCAGGAGTAGGGGGAAGCAGAGAAACCATACCTTTTCTGAGAAGACAGTGAGATTCCTGAGGGGCTGAGCACACTGAGCAGGGGAAACTGAGGCGTCATGCACCTGAGAAGCCACTTGCATCCCCAGGCAGATACTCATCCTGCTAGCCTGCAGCTGATTGCTGCTGGATGAGGGAAAAGAAGGGTCTGTGCAGCAGCACCACTGCTCTGCTGTTCCTTTAGGGATATTTTAGAGAGGCTGAGTAGCTCAGAGGAGTCATGTGCAGGTCCAGTGTCGTTGCTGGGGACTGGAGAAGGAAGCTCCCCCTGCACCCGTGGTCCTGTCTAGCCAATGTGTTGGGGTGAGCCCAGCTGGCTCTTGGGCACAGTATATCTTGGCAGTAATTCTCTCCCTCTAATTAGACTTAAAGGGCAAGGCTGCAGTCTGTTAATAATAATGACGTAATTTCTCCCTCTCCTGCTCTCTGGCACTGGGCATATAATAAAGAAAGTAAATGTTTGCTAAGTGAGGAAGTGGAGCAAGTGAGTTTACATCAGTGATGCTCTCTAGGACACATATGGATCAGTGGCATTAAAGCTACTGAGTGACTGCATGACAGAAAATTACAGACTGATCTCTGCATATGTTTTGGGCTGGAATTTGGACTGGAATCCAACCCCACTGATGGTCAGAGGAAATCTGTGTGTGTGAGAGTGATCATTGATTTAGAGAAGCAGCTCTGACTGTATAAAATAGACTTAGGATGCCAGGGCAGGACTTGGTTGGAAAAGAGGTGCCCTGATCCAGCACTTGCTGATAAAGGATTAGCTTGCTCTGCTGCTACCAAATCGTCAAGGCACCAAATCTCAGAGCCATGCATGCAATAAAAGTTTAATCTTTGCTGTACCTAAAGGCACCTTGGCCTCAGCTATAGGGAACCTGAATGGGGAAGCCTTTGAGGATCTGAAAATCTTTACCTTCATCCCTGAAAAAGTGTTGGAGTGACCTGTAGGTACTCTTTTGCTGTATCAGCAAAGTCCTTTAGCTCATGACTTGGCTGTTCTTGGCTTCCTGGCATAGCTGTCCCCTGAAAACAAGGTCCTGGTGGCTGGTGACCCATGGCCCATGCAGCTCTGGGTCTGCTGTGCCTCTGGCAGTGGGTGGTTACCTCACTTCTCTCTCAGCATTGCCCTCCTGCTGCTTTCCCTGTGTTTGGGGAAGGCGCTCTTCATCCACTCTACTTGTGGTGGCCAGGAAAACTAGATAATGCTTCAAGGGATAGAAAGAATTCCCTCTGCTCATGGCAAAATCTTAAAAAAAATTTGCTGATCCCTAATGAGGGAAAATATAATCTATATTTGGCCTCATTTTTTTTTAACAATTGTAGTTTGTTAACAATCTGTTATTTCCTATACTTATGTACCTTCTTACGTTTCAAGTGAGCCTCGCCCCTTCCTTTAAGCTGCATATTTTCCATTTTAAGATTTCCTGTTCAAGCTAAAGGGCAAAGATCTTTAAAATATCAGCACAAAGCTGGGCTTACTTGCAGTGTGTAAAAGTTATCAGGCTGTTGCACTTTCTCCTTATCAGAGAAACAGGTCCCAAGTTCAATGTCTTTGACTCTCTAACTGATGTGCTGGACTAAAGTCCTGACTGTGTGGGCAGCCAGGCAGGAGACAGCAGAGTAATATGTGTCTGTGTTTGATGGCCTTTATTGTTCTTGTGATTGGCAGCAGACACACAGACTTCTGTCTTCAGAGTGTTACCTTTCCCTTCTTTACTTCTCTCTCTCTCTATTTGCCTGCATCCCCTCTCCTCATTTTCTCCCTGACAGCTACAACCAGGCATGAGTGAGTAGAGGGACAGGACTCGGGGAAGGAGCACACGCAGTGAGTGGAAGCAGCACCTGAATCTTCGTTTGTGCTCTAAACATTGCAAAAGATGCAATTGAACAAACGGCTGCAACACTCGATTGCAGGAATTCAATAACAGCCATCTGACAGCAGCTTCTGTGTTAGAATTTGGGCCAGGGGGATGATGGACAGGTAGGCAGGGACAGTCCTGTGGCACCTGGTGCCTCACAGGGGATCCAGCTGCAGGTGTGGGGACACCAGCAGCTGGGGTGCTGTGGAAAGCAGAGCACTCCAGCCAGTGTCTGTGTCTAGACCCTTTCCCTTCCCTTCCCTTCCCCTCTCTGCCCTTCCTTTCCACCAGGACAGTCCCAAGCACCAGATGCTGCCCACAGCTGGGCTAACAGCTCCAGGTTCAGCTGGATTCTGTATAGATACCATGGTTGCCTCTGCACCAAGGGGCACCCATGCCTTTTCCCTGATGCGAGGGCTCTGCTTGGGCTTGCCTCCCCCTGAGATAAGGCATCAGTCATCCTCTCTGGGGTCTCTCCTGCATTGCCCTTACAAACAGCAGCCCCTGATCAAATTAGCATCAATGAAACCAAATACATGAGTATTGGGACTGATCCTGGAGCTGGCCATGCCGCTACTGAAGCATGTCTCTGGCAAATAAGGCTAAAAATACCATGTGATGGGGAAGGAGATACTGGGATAATCATGGGTCACAGCTCCTGAAAACTGTATTGGCCTAAACAGGTTTTTGACAGAAAGTGATTTTTTTCTTTTTTTTACCTGGGATTTCTTTTGGAATATTACCTTTTTTTTAAACAAAAATAAAATTTTTGTCCCTCTCCTGGATCAAACTTATTTCTGTCATTGCCTTTTTCTTTGTGGAAATGTGCAAAAAAATGAGGTGGGAGGGGTAGGAGTCACTGGAAGAAGAGAGCAAATTCCCTCTCAGTCTGCTCTCCAACCATTTCTTATCCTTGTCTCCTTGTCACAGTGCAGCTGGAAGAAATTCTGCAGGTACCACCAGGATATGGATAAAGCGATGGTAGACATGCAGCCCAATATCCCATTTGGGAAAAAGCCTTTCCTTTCCACACAAACTTTCAGGAGTGCTGCTGCCTGTCTGCCTCTCTAAGCAGTAGCTTTCCGTGCTGCTGATGAGAAGGAGCTGGGGCTTGTACGTCTGAAGAGGTATAAATGCCTAATTCAGGTATTACAGAGAGGTAAAATGCCTGGGAAAACCTGATCTTACAGCCCAAGGTGCTCCATAACTTGTCATTGCCTCTGCTCTCTGCAAAGCACAGGTATTGCTGGACACATTAGGAATCTGAGGAGAACACACAGTGAAGTGCAATTTGTTCCCAGGCAGAGGCCAGGGAGGGGTGGGAGAGCACAATGAGTTTTGGAAGGATGGAGGGTAACCCCTCTGGCTACTCAGTGCTTGGGTAGGGTTTGCTGGTTGAAATGCCCTACAGATGTCTCACCAGGAGCCAGACCCAGAGAGTGCAGCTCTTTCTTCTGCTCTTGAAATCCACTACCTGGATGTTTAGCCCCACAGTCTCTGAGCTCCTGGAATACACTGCCATATGCCTTGGGCTGTCTTCTTGGCTGGTGGTAGAGACTTTACTCGTAAGAGCAGAGCCAGGAGGACCACAGGAGCAGTGAAGGGTGAGGGACAGATTTGCACTTACTCATGATGACTCAGTGCGTGAATTTGGGAAAAGCTCCACTGAAATCTGTGGGGCTCTTGGGGTGCAGTGTGCTTTGGCACTGGCCCTTTGAGAAGGGCTTAGAGCCCTGCACCAGTGACCCAGCAACCTGTGGTGACAGCAGACACAAAACCCTATTCTTAGAATGTCTGCTTGTGGTGGGCATCCCTGCAGAAGTCAAACATCCCTGCCAGAGTGCTGTGTAATGCCCAAACTGGGTGAAAGGTGCATCATGCACAGCTGTGCCTGCAAGATCAAGCAGATGCCCCAGGGTACCAGCAGCACTGTAGATACAGCTGATGGCCATGGAGGGACAAGAAAACCCAACCCTGTTGTGTCTGCCATGACTTCAGTGTTGCTAAAGTGCTACAAAAGTCAGCAAAGTCATGCTGTGCCTGCTGGAGGTGCAGGCCAACCTTCTCTCTGCTCGCAGGAGACACAACACCCCAGGGACAGCCTGTCCTTGCTCAGACCAGAATACTGGGAGAAGGTGCCTGCTGCATCCAGCTGTGTCCCATTCTAGAGGAATGAGAGCCTCTAGAGGAATGAGGGCCAAAAAGCCCTCACAGCCTCACCAGTTCAGTCTGTGACTGACAGTCTGACATGTCCTGCATTGTTTTTATTAATATTTTGTTTCAAATAATTCCTTTTCTCCTTTCTGTTTTTTTTTTTTTTTCTTCTAAGAATGGTACAGAACTCTTTTTCCCTCTCCTTGCCTTTTCATTTAGAAATCAAGCAACTCTTTTCCTGATACTTCTTTTTAAAAAATTCCCTGCTGGTTTTCATGGTCTCATGTTTATAATAATTATTACGACTAGCAGGAAATATTGGGTCAATTTCTGTTTCTCTTGAAATAAAAATGTTTTTAAAATGTCTTTACTCTAAATGACATTCCTTGGAAAGAGGAAGCAAAAAAGAAATTTTCATTCTGGAAAAGTTCCCAAAGTACCCTTTTTGTTTTTAAACAGATTTGCTAATTCTTGATAGCAGTTTTTAGCCTTTCTCAGGCAACTAAAATGTTTGCGTCACTTCCAAATGAAACTGAAATGTTTAGTATCTACCTCCAAATGAAGGTAGATACTAAATTCTTGAACTTCCAATGAACTAGGAAGCCTGTGACTAGTTTAGCATAAATTGCCAAGAAATTACAAGTGCTGCCCCTCTTTCTCCCCCAAGAATCGATTTCAGCAACTACCTGCCTGTAAATGTGAAATAATCACTCTGTTTTGATAGCAAAAGTAGCCCCTTCAGCCCCCTGGCTTAGCTTCAAACACATATGAGCTGGAGGTCTAAAGCCCTTCCTGTCCCAGCAGTTTTCCTTTCACTGTGGGTTTCCCCACTGCTCCAGTGTTCCCTGATCACCTGCAGGTGCTCACACAGGATGAGCAGGGTCAGAGCCAACAGTCTGTAAAGAGATTTTGGGTGGCTCATCTGGGTTCTCAGTCCCTGAGTGCAGAGAGATCGTCCAATTTGCTGCCTGGAGGGTGCAGCCTGATTAAAACCCCATAGGACCTCTTGGGAGTGCAAATGGGTGGCAGAGTGATTGGAAAAGGAGGTCAGGCTGTAACTCAGGAGGTGAAAAAAAAGGAGGTAGAGGTAGTTTTACATGCTGGCCACACACTGATAGATGGTGCAGAGCTGGAGCTGCCACCTGAAAACCAGTGTAAGCAATGGCTGGAGATTCTGCTGGAGCAACAATGGGAACCTGTGGAAGAACAGCAGACCCTCCTGGTGCTGTGTGCTGGAGGATATAGATATGCAGAGGTAAATTGAGTTCTCCAGTAGACACTAGGAGATGATAAGACATGTCAGTAGATCATTTATTTTCATTTATGGCTCAGGCCTATCTAAGGCTGCTGATAAGGTCATTGTTTCACTTGAGTCACTGTCTCAGGCTCTATTTGTACATTTACATGATTAAGCAGCAGGAGAATATAGCTTTATCTTAATTACCATTTTTATGGCCATGTCTTCCTTGTATTTGCCTCTGCTTCTCTCTGTGCCCAGGACTCAGGAGAGCTGAAACGTCTGATCAATGCTGTGCTGACGTGCCCAAGTGATTTACTCCAGGGCACACATGGGAACCAGCTTCAGAACCAGGACTCTGTAGAACAGGCATCTCCCAAACTCTGGCCTGGAGGACAGTGATTATTCTACTTCCTGGCTGGGGAAGAAGATGCAGAGATTCCACTTTCTCCAAAGGTTTGACTTGTTGCATGACTAGTGCATGATGAATGGACGTCACCAGCACATGACAGACGTGCATCTGGCTGCCCTGTGCAGCAGCCTCTAACTGCCTTATGGAATATGTTCTAGATGACTGACTCAGGGCCATAAATGTTTATTAGTCTGACGAACTCCAGAACAATCAATTTAGTCTTTATTAAAACTGTTCATGAGAGGATCCTCCACATAAAGCCATGCCAGCAAGGACTTGTCTTTCTTGCCACCCCCTGTCCACCTCTGCCAGCTGGGAGACTCTCTGACCATGATTTCTGCAGGCTTGGGCAAGCTGCTCTGAGTAATGTTGTGGTTCTGGTTAAAGTTTGTCACTGCTCAATTTAATACCCTCTTACACACGTGGAAATAATGTGTGTCTCCTTTTTTGGGTGTTATATTTGTTCCCTGTTTGTCACGTGAGTTTGCATTAGAATCAGTCTTTTTTTTTTTTTTTTTTTTTTTTTAATTTTAGAAGTTCCCTACTCTCACTCATAACAAGTTTACATCAAAGGAGGGCTCTCCACCTGGTAGGGCTCAGTGAGGTAGCTCTGGTGATAACAGAGTAAAGAAATAAAATTACGCTACACTTTTCCTGTGTCACAGGACTCCTGGAGTTGCACACATGGCTCCACAGGGAAAATAAAGGATGATTTCAGTCTACCTGAGGGCTGACTGGCCAGATGGAGTTTTGCACGATGCATATAACATGCTGCCTTTCTGCGAGGGCATTGCTATTTATTCTGCCAGCAGCAGTTCCCACATGGTTACCCTGTGGCTCCCAATACCTGGGGAAGGCAGGGTGGACTGTGAGCAGCACTGGGTGCCTGGGCTGCAGAGAGGAGCAGCAGTTGCCCCAGACCCCCAAGATCCATCCCCATCGCAGGGCATGTCCCTTGACCCCCAAGCATGGGCACAGAGGACAGAGAGGACAGCACATGGCTATATGTCTTCCCAGAGCCCCTGGGGATGTCAGTGCACATGGGGACATTCCCCTTCACCTGCTAAACCCATGGTGCTGCAGCACTTTTACCCTATAGTTTTGCGAGGAGACAGAAAGGCAGACTCCTCAGGGTTAAATTTGCTTCCTAGGCTGAGAGCTTAGGATGCAGGAGTTGCCAAGGCATTCCCTTCCTCTAGGATGTGGAGCTGGAAGCCAACAATTTGCTTGGAAAGCCTTTAGTACAAATCTTTGGGGCTAATTCAGGCATCTAAGTTGATATTATTTCACATTTTTTCTCTTTATGTAAGTACCACTTTTTTTTCTTATTGAATAGTATTAAATCATCTTGTCTTGGAACCAGGTCTATTTTGGAAAAATCCTCCTCAGCTGGTCCTTGCTGGAGTTTCTCCCTGTGCAGCTTTTACTATACTTGAGATTTGCATTGTGATAGGTCACCCTCCATCCTAGTTTGAACCTGAAAAATGTCTCCTATATATACATAACTGACCTTTATGAGTGGAGTACTTATGAAAGTGGACATCAAAGAAACTGAGAAAGCTGAATAAAAGCCCAGAGGCTGTGGTTTGACATGTCACAAGGTCTGAGATGTAGGCTGAGGAAAGTTTAGTTTAATGACCTCTACTCCTCACTCCTCTCACACAGGCAAGAGAAGTTCTGCTTTGTTTGCTTTTCTCCAGAGCACTTTCATTTAGCAAACCAGATGATTAAAAAACCCAGAAAGGCTGGGGAATATATCCTGGTAGAATTAAAAGAATTTTAAAAAGCCATTTTCAGTCAGCCTAGAGTACTTTTGAAGGTAAAAGCAAATTTCAACAATATTTTGAGCAACTTTTCTGGCAGCAGAATGTTGTTGGATGAGGAATGAGACAGGACGCCACAAGGGCACACAGGGCGAGAACTCCCTGCAGGTCTCTCTTTTGTCCTGGATTTTCCACCTTCCAGCTGGCAAAGCCACAACAGCCAGCCCTGGCCCAAGAGGAGCCTTGCTGGTCAGCAGTGGAGTGGGGAGTTACTGTTTGTTACCTGCTGATGACTAATTGCCATCTTGATCCCATGTTTGTGTCACTGCTGGGAGGGAGCCAGCCCCAGCACTGCCTTGCAAAGGGACCGTGCATGGTGTGTTTAACTGGCTTAATGACTGTGTAATTACGAGTCTCCCTAAACACTTTTCCACAATTAGAGCTGGTCACATCCTCATGACCTGACAGGATTTAAAAAATGTAATTAGAGGCTTGGCAGCATTGCTGGTCTTGATCTTGAGGCGTGAGGGGAGGAGGAGGTGAAATCACTGTGAGCAGTGTGTGTCTCGCTCATACAAGTGCCTTATCCACCTCTCTGCAAACAGATCTCCCTGTGCAAGGGCCCTGGCTGTCACAGGCTGATCTGCCTTCCCAACTCCTTCCCCATGCCAGCCAGGCAGTGTGGCTGCAGGGAATCCCTTCTCTGACTGAAAAACACAAGCCGGGGCCCAAGCCTCTCCAGGACAATCTGGGGAATTCAGCCTCACAAGTGCCGTGGAAAAAGCCCATCTCTGTGCCCCAGTCAGAGCAATTTCATCCTCAAGGCAGTGCCTCCATGGAATTGATTTGGTTTATACATGGTAAACACCTCATGAATAAGAGATTCTGTTCATCACAGAACCCCAGGATGGGTCAGGTTGGAAGGGACCACAGTGGGTCATCTGCTCCCATCTACCTGCTCCGGAAGGGTCATACCAGAGCACGTGGCCAGAGGATTGCGTCCAGGTTCTGGAATATCTCCAGTGAGGGAGACTCCACAGCCTCTCTGGGCAATCTGTTCCGTGCTTGGTCACTGCACAAGGAAGAAGTCCTTCCTCATGTTCAGGTGGAACTTCCTGTGCATCCGTTCCCACCTGTTGTTCTGGTGCCATTGCTGGGCCCTGCTCTGAGCCTGGGCCTTGCTCTGAGCCCTCCCTGCAGACAGTGACAGAGAGGGCTGAGGTCTCCTTTATGCCCACATCCATCTATCTGTATATTTATCAGAAATATATACATATATATTTACATACATACCTCCATATATATGAGAAACACACTCATGTTTCTGATTGTTTCTGGCAGCTAAAAGGAACAATAAGTAACAGGCTGAATCATACATTCCCCTCTTCTGATATACTCTCTCTTGATCTTCCCTGATTCTACTTCAATGTTTTTTTTTCCCACATACCTTTTTTCTTCCCTCAGGTTCTGATTCATTTAGCGGTAGAATCACTTGGGCCTCTGAGTTCACCCTCTTCCTTTCACTGGAGACAGGCACATCCACCACTCCCAACTTCGTATGAGTAGCATTGCCTCACTGCTATCCAAAGCAGTTTACTCACGTGGTGGAAAACTGTGATTGTGACACTTGTGAAGTTTGTGGGTTTTTTTCTTTCTTTTTTTCAGGAGACCCAGGAGCTGTAGCTGCTTATTGTAGTTTGCACTGCCTTTCAGCTAGCTCTTCAATACCCAGCACACTCCACAGGAGCCTGTTTATTGCTAATATTACCACATTTCTTCCCATTCCTCTGTAACAGAGCTCTTCCTCTTTCAATGTGGCAAGAGGTTCCAGCTGCTTTTAAGGGCTGAGTTTCACCTTGGAAGGCCTGTGTGAGTCTTGCAAGGGAGATGTTATTTCTAATTAAATGCCTACTGGAATTCAGCTGTATTTTTTGGTTAGCTAGGTTGAAGGCTGTTTTGGAGGGGGGTTTGATTTGTTTTTGGTTTGTTCTTTTTCTCCCTCACTGGTGCAGGTACATGCCACAGCACTGGTAATTTATTATGCTTGCTGAAAATGTGTAGCATTCACTGTATTTCTCATTCTTTTTGTAATTGGATTGGGCATATGCTTATGTGGTATCCAGATAAGCAGGAAGTTAGCAAGCAATCACATTAAGTTAAAGTCAGTGTAAATAAAATGCATCAGCAGCTAATTTAAAATGATGCAAAGGTCCAATGAGCATGTGCTGAACTTGAAAGGTACTTGCAGGTGCAGCTGACTCTTTAGTTTGGTGTTCATGACTTGGCTGGAAATCAGCCCATGTGAGGTCACATCAGAGAGGCTTTACTTTGGCTTCCTCCTCTTTCTTCTTCTCTTTATGGGAAATAAAAGGCCAAGAGTGGAACCAGTCCCTAACTGGGGTGAATGATTGAAGGGTGGAGAGGATGATGAGAATGCCAAACAATGCACCATCACCCCCATATTGCAGTTTTGAAACTACATGAGAACCACACCTGCAAGGGTAATCATCTAAACATCATGGAGGTGTCTAATTCTCAGAAATTTTCACAGGAGATAGGGGTGACGACACTGCAGGGGATGCTGCCCCAAGAAGGCATTTCAAATGACACTGTGGAGCTGTCTCCAGAGTTGGAGGATGAAACCAAATCCTTGGAAATGTCGTTCTGTGCTTAACTGAAAAAAGTCTTGCTGGATCCATTGAAATCCTTGTTGACCAACTCGTACTTTCCATGAGGTCTTTCAAAGGTAGCCTCCCTCTGTCCCAGCCCCATCCCCCTAAACCTGGTCCCAAAACCTGCCCCTTTCTTCCATGGTGTGTGAAGCCTCTCTCAGGCAGGAAAGGAGCTCACTGGAAGGCCTGTGGCAGGTTAGTTCTTTCTTGCAAGCTTCTGTCTCAGTGTGGTCTGTGCCAGACCAAAAATTGTGGATTGAACCGTTAACAACTTCTCCACCTTCAGCACAGCGTATGTGTTTTGTCACTGCCTGTAGCTGGGATTACAAAGAGGTCAGTGACAGCAAAAAATAGCACTGGACAAAATCCCACCAGTGCAGTTGCAATAGTGTTGTTTGCTGAAAATGAAAAATCAAACCAAACAAAAAATCTAAAAAACTGTTTCACTGAAAACTCTTTGCTGGCACCTTCAGGTACTCATGAGGTCTTGTAAGCACCCTGGGTTATCCACCTATGCAGTGTTTTAATCTCTAAGATGTATCACGTGAAATAAAATTTGTTCTAAGGCACCTTTCACCAAACCCAAATAAACTTTGGGCATGGCAATGCATTGCAGGAGGAAGCAAATGTGTTCTGACGTAAGAATTGGAGCTGCCTGAGACTGTGGGCTTTGGCAGAGGTTGGCAATATCCCTGCCGTAGTTCAGAGTGATGCCAGGCCTAGTCTGATGTGTGCCAGGCTTTGCTGAAATGCTCAGACAGGCCATAGCATTGCCTGTCTCTCCTAAACACAGGGAAGGAAATCCCCTTCCTACACCGGGGAAATCTCTTACCTGGCTGAGTGGAAGGTAAATGAGCCTTGGATGTACCTTTCAAGAAACTAGAGGCTGGACTGAGCACTGGGGCAGGGGGAAAGGAATCCAAACCTGGTCTCTCCAGTTACAAAGGACTAGACTCCCCTTGTTTTGACAGGAAGTAGGAATGTGACTCTGCTTGATTTTACCCATTCCTTAAAGCTGCTGAAGATCTTCCTGTCCATTTTTTATTGCTTAAAGAACCCCTAACAACCTGGCCCCTGGAGGAGGAGGAAGGCTTCTCCACAGGAACAAAGTCTTTTTTCCCAGTTCACTCCTCACCATATCAGCTTCCTGTGGGGTCATCAGGAATGTAAATAATCTACATTTTCTGTATCAATAAAGATCCTTTTCAGTGTAATGAGGTGCTGGGCTCAGCTGTGTCAGGACTTGATGAAGCAGAGGCTGATGTTTCTCTAAATCCTACCCAGGGCAGTAAAAATAAAGCTTGTTCTAAGAGTTCAGTCAATTTCCTTGCTTCTTTACTCCTAAAAATCTTGTGTTGGGCATACCTAGGCTGTGAAAATTCCTTGTTTATCCCTGCAGAAATCCACTAACAAAGGACTCATATTTAGGTGACTAACTGAGAATTTTTCTAATTTCTTTTATTTGTTTCTTCTTGTTGTATAATGAGGGCCTGACACCATGTAGTCATCGTTACTAGAATTAGGGATTTTCTGCTTCCTTTGTTTATTTGAAAAAGAATAAATAATCTTTAAGGCATTAGATTTAGACTGAAGGCTGGCCTCCGCCTTCTCACACACACACACTTTGTTGAAGGATTTTTTGGAAGGTCTGAGGAGCAATTACTGTGAGTTCTTAATGCCATAATTGAAGGTGTTGAATCTTCAACAAAGCCTGATTCTATTAAACTTGTGAATTAGCCCTGACATTAAATAGCTGCTAACAACAAAAATGGCATCTTTAGAGGTTTCAGTTGGGTTTTTTTTCCTTTTTTTCTTCCTTCATATCTTTTTTTTTTTTTTTTAGTGATTTTGCTCATCCTCAAATGGCTTGGTTGCTGCTCTTCTCCCTGGGTTCCAAGGTGCAGTAAGCACAGACTTTCTGTAGGATGTGGGCAGAAAGTAGGACTGGGTTGATGTGCTCAGACTGCCTGCCTGGGGTGCTGTGGCAGGGCCTGGAGAGAAGAGCCTTTCAAGCCATTCCCAAGATTTCTGCCTGCAAGTGGCACCGACACTCTTGCCCTAAAGGAGGGAGGAAGTGCTGTACTGTGTCTTCTGAAAAAAAATAAAAAAAATAAAAAAAAGAAATTCAGCCCAAACTATCCTGCCCCCAACAACCCAACACAGCAATGTATTTAAAGTAGTCTTTGGAAGATGAAGTTTAGCTCCAAAAATCAGACTTTTCCAGCTGACCGTCCAGGAATGTAAAACCTATGTCTGTTTTCAGCCCATTAAAGTGCATGCTAAAATGTTTGTCTCTTTTTAATTTTTATTTATAAAATCCAGTCCATAACAAGATTCATCTGTTCCACCAGGCTTTTTAGTAGCCAGAAGGGTTTTTTATTGTTGGCGAACATGAGTTTACAAGGGTGGAGGATCATCTGGTTTTGTGGCCAGCTGTTGGCCATTGTTAGGGATTATTAAAAAGGCTTTGTACATGTGCCCAGATATGTGTTTAAGGGGTGTGCCATTAATCAGCTTCTAACTATGGGAATGATGAGACATCTAAGGAAGACATTTCAAAGTTATTAAAATAGCATTCAGGTGGAGAAAGTCATTCCTTCTTCTACAGAGCATCTCACAAGTGTCCAGGAATGATGCCCTAACCAATTCCCCTGCCACCAACACTCCCCCCAGCCCCATAAACACACTGTATTGTCCTTTAAACAGTGCTGTCTGTGTATGTCTTGCATTGTCTCTGGGACTTTGGCTTTGTAACTTCTCGTGGTTTCATGGAGCTCAGCAGAGATCCCCACAAAATGACCTTGGTCATAATGAGAGGTTTCAGGTAACATGCATTGCCTCTCGTTTGCTTGGAAGAATATGTGTGCATGCAGCCAGCTGGCACAGGGCACCTGGTAGAGATGCAAAGCCTTGATCGCATGTCTGAGCAGTGAAGAAATGCTGTTTACTGGCTTGTCACCTATTTATATGGCCATGTTGTCCTAAAACTTACAGCCCACCAGCTGGTGTCCATGGTGGTCCTGTGGCACCTGGAAAAGGCTTTCTTCTCTTCTGCCATGGTCAGAGGTGCTGTTTTTGGGAAGGACCACAAAAAAGAAATGTCAAAGGAGCAGGCACATCACTTCTGAGAAGTTCTTGCTCTCTGTCTTGGCTTCCAGCAGCTTTTGGGGTTTCCAGGAATGGCCCTATTTCTGTTCATCACTGGATGTCACCACAGTGCACACAGTTCACTCTGACCCTGGCTGGTGCCAGCTTCCTTCAAGCCATGAGGAGGGTGCACAGCTTCTACCAGAATCGCCTTTTCTGCTGTCAGCAAAGTGGCTTGAGTAGGTCTCTGTTAGTGGCATTTGAATAAAATAGATTAAAAGCAAGTTCTTGGCAATTCCAAGTTCTAGAATGTGAGAGTGCTAAAATTTAAGGAGATAAAGGACAACAGTTCCACGTCTGTGCTGAACATTGTAAGGTGTAACCTGCTGCAGATGCCTGTGTGAGTTCAGGTTAGAAACTGAAAACTTAGGAAGTCACTGGGATGGGAATTATTTGTAAAGCAGATCCAAAGAGGCTTGAGGATGGCATGACAGCATCATTTGTGAACTCCTGAATTTTGGGTGGATGTCTTCAATGTCCCCTCCAAAACCCATGTTTACACTAGAGACTGCAAAGGACAAGAACAGGTATTTTACACTGGATTGCAACAATGCTTTCTGAGCTGTTGAAGCTTGTGTACTTTCGGTAAAATTTGACAGGTTTAAGGAGCAAAAAACCCACTTTGAATAAGTTATAATGGTTTCATACTGTCACAAAAGTCGTAGGAAAGGTACCTCCCTGCTGCATGGGGACATCTCCCAAGAATCTGCAAGACTATTAGGTCATGTTGTATGAACTTAAGCAATGATCTCCTCTTAATTCTGCTTTAATATTGTCAATCTTTGGCTTTTAAAGCTTATTACTCAGACTATCTTAAAAAAACATATGAATGAGAAATCAAGAAATTTTTTTTAAAAAAGGTAAATTCTGTGTTCTTTTTCTCAGCCTTGAGGGTTTATGTTTTCAGTTTTTTCTCTGCAACAATGCCAAATAAAAACTTACTTCTAAAACACTGGAAATAGGTACTGTTTGTGTAATTACATGACTAGAAGAAGTAGGAATTTAGGAGAATAAAAAACCAAAAAACCAAAACAAGACCAGAACTGAAAACTTGTGATACAATCACAAATTGTGATAATTGTGGCAAAATACAACCATTTTATCACAGGAGTCTTTGATAAAATCTTCTGGGGATGAATTGTCCAGATGAACAAAAATAAGACATCAAGTGAAAACAAAAGGTACAAATTCCTATTTTCCCTCTCTAAATAGAAATAACATTGAGATTTTAGTAAATATGAAAAGTGGGGAAAAGATGTTTAAGAATAAGCACACAGACATTAAGTTAATGTTTTTCCCTTCACTGTACATCTTTATCTCTGGTCATGCTTTTAAGCCTTTTTACTCCCCTAGAATGGAATAAGAGAAATTAAACTAGATGGCCAGACATTTATAAGGTGTGAACCTATGCAGTTGCATTGCATTCAAAGGCTCAGATCACCAAATGGCCTGGCTTCATGAGCTCTTCTCTTTGGGTTTTGCACTTTATCAGCTGCTACTGGTGAGAATATGTGAGCCCAGTGTTTGCAAATAGTCCTCAGATGAACCCACAAATGAGCATCTCAGTTGCTCTGTTAATGTCACCTACTCCAGATGTCCTCCCCAAACCAATAGACTGTCAAAGAAAGTATCTTTATAGTTTGCACAGACAGCAGAATCCAGCCCTTGAACAGGCTCTCACGAAGAACAAATAACAAGGCACGATTTTTGCCTTTATATTCAAATGCATGCTATTGTTCTGTAGTTACATAAGCCAGCCAGTCAGAGGACAGAAACAACATCATATGACTTATGTAACTAGCCATTGCCCAATCCTGCAATGAGATCTGTGTGGCCAGGCCCCCCCCATGCAAAGCCCCATTGAAGTCCAGACAAAGATCACTCCGGGGCTGGAACCCAACATGATAGAATTTATGACTATTTGCAACAAGCCACTCATGAAAATAACCGAGAATTAATCCCTGAAGAAACGGGTGAGGGTTTTTTTTTTCTATTTTCCTTTTTTTTTTTTTTGGATGAACAAATACATTGTATTCTGTTTGTAACAGCTTTGTGGATAATTCAGGATTCAGAAAAGAGGCAAAATCCATCAAAGCGAAAGCGAATAGACATTAATTTCTAATTATATGTCCAGTTCTGCAAGAGGGGCCGATACCCTTGGGCAAACAAAGAGACGAGTCTGAAAAAAAATCTTCTGAGAAACAGTCTCTTGGTTCTTGATAACTCAGAAATTCATTCGAAGTGCAAATGTTGGCTGAAATGGTTGAATTCAGCAAACGTGGTCCCAAAATTTTGAAGCCATCGTCTGCAGTCAGATGCTTCCACAAGTCACATGAGAAGACTTTCACGGCTGGAGGTGCTGGTATGGCCTTTTCCAACTTCCCAGTTTGGTGTACCCTGTTGTGCCTCGAATGCAAACAGTGAGAACCCTTTCCTGCTGCTGCCGACCAAAACTTTGCAGGATGCCGGAAAAAGTCTGAAATGCCCTCTTCTAAGGAGGGTGAGAGTAAAATTGATGGAAAATGGCAGTATAAGACTGGAAAAACCCAAGGCTCTTCTTGCCTTGTTTTACATTCTTGACCACAGCCCAAAGTGATGCTTTCCTAGGAAGAAAACCCCAAAGTATTGGATTCTTATCACTGTCCCTGCCACCTTTTAGAACTGTAGCAGTGAAAAGCTGGCCAAAGTTCTAAAGCTCCTCCAGTGGTGGGGCCTTCCATAAAATGCCTCAGGTGTGGTCACCAACCGATAGCTTGCCTGGCCTTCCTAAAGCCTGGCTTTTATCTAAGAGGCTGCCTGCCACTGCCCACCTGGATGCAGGTAGAAGTTTCAGGTTGGGATTATGCTGCACACAGAAGAGTGTAAAGTGACATGGACAGTATAGCCACCAGCCTGTGGCAAGAGAAGCCACCTCACTAGAAAATCTGCTTTCCAGTGCTCTTCTTCAGCCTCCATGAGCAGTCCTAGCAAGTGCAGAGTTGTTTCTAGGAATTCAAGGAGATCTGCTGCTCCCTCTTGCTCTGCCTTCCTACAGCATTCCAGGCAAAGTCAGTGTGTTTGCTGCCAGTTTGCACCTGATCATGCAAGATAACAAAATGTTTCCAGCCCATGGCTTCAGCTGAAGAGGTGGGATGGGGCATTCTGATGGATAAACACAGCTGTTTCTGCAGGCCTCACATGGGCTGGTCTCTTGGGAGACTGGGCCATGGTATCTGCTGAGAAAAGGCCAACTGCAGTGATAAGAGTCTGTAATTTATTTCTAGGTGCTGCTCCTCAGTAACCAAAAAACCCCACCATTTCTTCAGGACGAAAAATTCCTTGAATCAGGAACACAAAGGACTAAGGGAGAAGTGAATGAACCACCAAGGAGTTTGCTCCAATTGCTTCCTTTTGTCCACTTCCACCTCGCACCAAGGGATTACAGGCAGGGGTGAAATTGCTGATATGTTCAATTTTTCAAGATCAGACCCTCTTAATAAATAAGCCACTATGAACTTGGAACTTCCTATCACCCACTGAGATTTGGCATAAAAAAAGAGTGTGGATGACTGAACAGGGAAACTTTTCCAAACAGAAAGGTAGAGGAACACTCAGCAGCCCTCTCCAGAGCTGCATGAATGTCATCACAAACACCACTCCTGCCTTCAGCCCAGCTTCCAACTCCAGCTCATGGATTTGTTTAGAGAATTTTTT
Source organism: Prinia subflava (assembly GCF_021018805.1). Lineage (NCBI taxonomy): Eukaryota > Metazoa > Chordata > Aves > Passeriformes > Cisticolidae > Prinia > Prinia subflava. The sequence continues at coordinate 30,060,161 of NC_086283.1, read as the reverse complement.
CAGTAATATCTAAAAAAAAATTAAAAAAAAAAACTTTCGAAAACATTCCACAACCCAAAAAATAATAGTTCTTGATAACAAAATGCAGGTAGGCCCCAGTCCTCCACACCCTTCCTCACTGGTGTGCTCTCCATGTGATGACCTCATTGCTGCCAGTGGAGCTGGGAAGTGCATGAAGACCTTTTCTGTAAGCACTCAGTGTTGTCTGAGGTTTGTCCCAGTGAAATCAGTTTCAGGGCAGGGAAGAACAGATGTGAAAATCCCACCCAAAAAATGACTTTTGTGTTTGTGGGTCCGGCTGACCCACCACAACCACATCTCGCCTGCAGAGCCCAGCAGCATTGTTTTTCACAAGCAAGCGAATGTTAACCTTAGAGAAAAGAGCCCCAGACTGTTACCAGAGACACTGGCTGCAAATGCATTCTTCTCCCTGTGTGTTCTGGGCCTCATCCTTTTCCCATGGAAATGCTGCTTTGCAGCTGGTGCTGCCGCATCTGCCCATGCTGGTAAACTCAGCAGAGCCCCAGCATGGGCCCGAGCACTTGTCATGATCATCTCTGCTCCTTAATTGCCAGCACATGCCCAGGCACAGCACAGGCTTGCTGTCAGCCAGCCCTCTCCAGACAATGCCTGGGCACAGTTTTGTCTGGAGGGGGTCTCTGAGGGACAAAGACCAGGACAGTGGAGTGTCTGGGTGTGTGGACATGGAGGAAAGGTCCTGGCCTCTCTGAGTTTCCACTGCAGAGCCACCTGTCCAGAGTAGGTTCAGGCTCTCGGAGAAGCTAAATCACAAAACCTGTTCTGGCAGAAGGCTTGAGATGCGCCACCCTCATAAATTTTGGCAAGAAGGGCTGTTTTAAATCCCTCCCACCTCCCCATCAGCACTCAGAAGCTCCATCACATATCCTGCTCTGGGGTTTTTTGTTTGCTGAAGTAGTTGCTCCCTCCCTATTTCCTGCTCCTGTCACTGAAGTTCAGATTATCCTAGACCTCTGGCTGACAAGCGTTTGCAGCACGGTTTTTCTTCTAGATTCCTGAGGAAAACAATCTGGAGTAGGTTTTGGTTTCTGGTGTCAGATGCAATCCACTATCCTCTTTTGAAGGCCCTTTATCCTGTCTTGGAGTTCTCCTCCTAGGGTTCCAGCTCTGTCAGTGCTTTGAGTTTGCTTGAATGCCTAACCTGGGCTGAGTTAAAATGTATGAACACTCAAAACCAATTACAGTTCCTGCACCAAGGACCCTTTGTTCTAATTACAGAAACTCTGGGAGTCTATGGCAGATCTGTCAGCTGAGGCTGGGAATACAAACACTTCTTATTCTTCTTCCCTCTTCTCTTTCTTCTTCCACTCCTTCCCCCCACCTCCCTTTCTCTAGTAATCAGGGAGGCGGGGAGGCAGAAATCTCAGCAGGAACAGATTGAATACATTAACATTTGGTTGGTTTTGTATTGTTCTTTAGTGAGACCGCAACTTATGAGGCTGTTTTAATAAATGTCTGGTCAAGAGCCAATGAAAAGCTGCCAAAAATGGGTGTAGGGAAGCCTCTTTCCCACACAGTCTGCTCTTTCCCACCCTAATCACTGGAAATAAGAATGCCTAATAACCAAATGCCTTCTTTTTCCTATTTATCTCCCCACTCTCGGGGATTTTTCAACCCATCATTCCTAGACATGAGCAAACCTAACTCACTACTCCAGCAGCTCCTCCCCCAAGGCAAACTGAGACCATCCTGTTGGACTATAATGTAACATATGTTGAGGGCTGATGCTCATCTGGTGCAAATTATCCTAGGGCTGTTCAATTCAGTGGAACTCTAGTAACTGAGATAAGTTGAAGATTGTACATTTGCTTTATTTACAGTGCTTGAAGGCAGTTCCTTATAGGACATGGATGTGCAAAGACTGGGAGTTTTCTCTGCTTGATTGCCACCTTTGGGGGAAACACTGAAATGTCTAGATGTGTTTCAGCCTGCTTTCAGCTGGAAAGCTTTATGGAAGATTTAGCACAGCAGGTCTCTTTCATGCCAAAGAATATTTATTTCTCCAAAGGTGAGGTGCTGAGGAGGCTGGGCTCTGCCTCTAAGCCTGAGGGAAGTCAAAGAGGGAGAAATCACTATGGCATTAATAAAAAAAACAAACCTGCTTCTCCAAGATGCAACTTCCTTAAAAGAGACTGGGCAAGCAGAGGTTTCTTCACTCTCTAACAAGAGGTTCTTCCTTCTGGGAAGCTGACCTTGTCTCCAAACCATGGTGACTGGCTGTGGCAACAGGAGGTCCTCCATGAGATTTGACTCTTGTGCTGGTGTGCGCACCTAGAGGGAGAGAGACCATGAGAGAAACCCTTTCCATTGAGTCTGCAGCCTGGTGAGATGACTGCAAGCATGGCCAAAGACGAATCACAGAAGCTGAGTGTTGCAACCCTGGCCACATGGTAAGATGCAGAGAAGCCAGGTATCCTGATATTTACCATATCAGGGTAAATAGAGCACCAGGGTAAAAAGAAATGCCCTGTTAGACAAGTTCACATGATACAACACCGAGTTCTATCTTTCAACAGCGAGCAGGACACCTGATGGGAAGAAGAGAGGCTTGTTAACCTCTGTGTGGGTGACTGGTTTGTGCTAAGCTGTCCTGGCTACTGGGTGGAAAACAATGCCAGAGAAAGAAAACAACTGCAGAGACTTGAGCTTTGAAATTTAATTATAACAGCATGGCAAATTACATGTGAAAGAAAAAAAAAGAGGAATGGCTTAAGCTATTGAGGGCTTTGGAGTTCTTGTCCTTTTAGTAAAGGTGTGATGGAACCACCAACTGAAAACACATCAATAGGAAACAGTCAATAAGAATTAGCTCTTTTTAAGACATTATAACTTGTTATTACTGTTAAAAATGTGGGACCAATTAACTTTGTATTAAACTTTTGTTCTGAAACTCCAAAGCATGTGGAACTTGCTGGGTTGTGTTTGCTGCAGGGAAGATTTGGCTGCATGACAGCACCCAAACACACATATCCCTGCCTGTCATCCTCTTTTGCAGGGCTGTGGCAGCCCAGGGTGAAGTTTTTAAATGCCAAGTGTCCCCATGGGCTGATAGCATGGCAGGTATGTTATGCAAACCTCGAGGGATGGAAATGTGCCAGTGGTGCAAGAGCTGGGTGCCTCCAAACACCAATCTCCCTGTGCAGTTCACCTGGGAGGACCTTGGTGCAGGTAGATGCCATTTGCTAAATCTGCTGGGACAATCTAGACAGTACTTCATCCCCCAGGAAGGGAAAACTGGGAGTTGTGGCTTGTGTGCCACGCTTTGTGCAGCTCCTGTCACCCACATAGCAGCAAAAGGGGAGGGAGCCTTAGGCTAATGACGCCTTAACTGATGGGAGCAAAATTCACCAGGGAATGCATATCAGCATCAGAGGAGGCTTACAGTGGTCCTGGTGGGCTTTACATGACCAAACTTGCTGCTCCTGCTGGAGAAGTCAAGGAGATGTGGATTTCCCCAGCCACATATCCTCCTCCCCTGACAGCAGGACCTGAAACCTCTGGGGGAAGCCAGCCAGTGATGCAAACAAGGCTGTGGTCCTTGTTAAAAGCCCCTAGGCAGCTCCATATACCTAGGTGGTGCTCCATGTGGCTGGACAAACCCATAGGTTTTAGCCAGCTTCCAGGAAAGTTTGGAATTGCTTCAGGTGGCTGCACTTAGCAGACTGAATTACCGAGCTGCCTCCCATGGCTCCTCCCAGATGAGGAACATTTCAGCCTCCTCCTCCTCGTGCAGGAAGAGTTGGTGTTGCAGTTATCTCTCCTTTCCAGGGAGGGAGGGAGGGAGGGAAGGAAGGAAGGAAGGAAGGAAGGAAGGGCGGAAGGGCGGAAGGGCGGAAAGAAGGGCGGAAGGGCGGAAGGGCGGAAGGAAGGAAGGGCGGAAGGAAGGGCGGAAGGAAGGGCGGAAGGAAGGGCGGAAGGGCGGAAGGAAGGGCGGAAGGGCGGAAGGAAGGGCGGAAGGGCGGAAGGAAGGGCGGAAGGAAGGGCGGAAGGGCGGAAGGAAGGGCGGAAGGAAGGAAGGAAGGGCGGAAGGGCGGAAGGGCGGAAGGAAGGAAGGAAGGGCGGAAGGGCGGAAGGAAGGAAGGAAGGAAGGAAGGAAGGAAGGAAGGAAGGAAGGAAGGAAGGAAGGAAGGAAGGAAGGAAGGAAGGAAGGAAGGAAGGAAGGAAGGAAGGAAGGAAGGAAGGAAGGAAGGAAGGAAGGAAGGAAGGAAGGAAGGAAGGAAGGAAGGAAGGAAGGAAGAAAGGAAGGAAGGAAGGAAGGAAGGAAGGAAGGAAGGAAGGAAGGAATCACATTCCATCCAGCAGATTTTTACTATGATGTGTGAAAGAATCTTGGCAGATAGTCTTCCAGTGCTGGGGAGCAAAGTGACAAACATCACAGCAGGGTGAGAACCCAGCTCTGCTACTTGCACACAGATTTGTAAAATTATTTTCCAAATGAAGCTGGAGTGACTTCATGTGGATAATTGGGCATTGGGTCTTTTCTCTTCCTCCTGTGCAGCTCCATATTATATGAAGTGGGGATAATATTTCCCATTGCAATAAAGAATCTATTAGATCAAAGTCCATTTAGTCTCAGTGGTTGTCAAATACTGTTTAGTTAAATGTGAATGATTTTAAGAGGACCTACATGGAAGGCTACTGGTGAGGCCGAAATCAGAGGCTCTGGCCATTCCTCTTATTAGTCTGATTTTCTGTCTAGTTACAGTGTTTCATTCAGCTTGAAAGAATGAACCTAGAATATGACACAGTAAAACCATAAGCCCTTGGAAAAACAAACAGAAAGTCCAGACAGGTGAAATGCCTCACAAAAGTCCTTAAAATCCATCCCCCCCTCTCTCCTCACTTAATTCCTTGAAATAAACCCACAGGATTGCATAAGCAATAAATAAAGCTTAGGTTTGTGTCCAACAGTTGTTACAACTTCCCTAGAATCCATTCTTATTACATTGGGTTCTACAGACTGTGGGATGGGAAATTGCAAGGTAAATCAAATATAGTGATTTTTTAATATTTTGTCAAACATTTAACAGAGCATTGCAGCAGAAATAACCTCAGGATCAATCTCTACCCCTCATCAAGGTTTACAGCTGATTTCCAGAAGACAAGGCCACTCAGCAGACCAGCAAGGAGCTATGGGACCTCCTGTTTCTTATTAGAAGAAACCACCTCATGGAAATTCAGAGGCTTCCCAAAGACTTCAACCCCCTCAGGGTGAATGGGAGCTGGTGGGATCTCTACCACTGCCCTGTTTAGCCCCAGGGAGGTTGGTGCTAAGAGTGAAGTGTCCCCTTGGTCCCTTTCCGTCTCTTGACAACCCTGCCTGAAGGATAGGTGACATGTGCTGCTGATGGAGGTGAGGAGGTTCTCCTCCAAACTGCAGGAGTGACCAAACCATGGCATTTTCTGCTTCTCAGCTGCCATCTCCTTGGCACAGATGGGCAAAGGAAAGCTGAAGTGGCACTGCTTTGCTGGCCAGAAAAGCTTTAAAGAAAAGGCTGCTGTCCTGGCAGTGCTGCACTCTTCTCAATGCTGCAGGTGTGGTAGATGCTGTCCAGTGTCACACTTTGGAAAGTTTGCAGCTAGTGTATAGTGTGAAAACAAGCCTAAGAAATAGGGGGAAAAAAATCTCCAAACACCTCTTAAGGTTTCTGACAGCTGTAACTTGTGAAAGAACCAAAACTAGAATCTGCCATTTCTGCTTATTTCTGCATGAGCCTTGTGGGCTGGCTCCTCTTTTAATCTAATTACTTTTAATCAATAGACAAGATGTGTGTTGCACTCAGTCACATGAGACTTGGAGAAAACAGACTAAAGAGGGAACACAGTTCTGTTCCAGCCTCTCCTTCTTGGGAGGCAAGTGATGTTATCCCCTACAAAAGCCCAGGGCAAAGCCTTGTTATGATGCCTTACACCTCAAGCCAAGCAAGCCCCAAACCCTCTTTCCTGCAGCAAGCACATGAAACTCAGGGAAAAGTAATTTTTCAAAAGCTGTGCTAGAAACAATGTGTTAAAAGGGGATGAAAGCTCTCTGCAGTCTTTTTTTCCATTTTATTTTATTTTATTTTATTTTATTTTATTTTATTTTATTTTATTTTATTTTATTTTATTTTATTTTATTTTATTTTATTCTCTTCTGGGCCTCTCCAAGGGCTAACTATTTTACCAGCACTGGCAGGCATAAATTTGCAGTTGCGTCATATGCAGCAGATTGTGGGGCTGGTGGAGCTCGGCTGCTGACCAAGCTCACTCTGCCTGCACTGGGATTCCACAGCCGGCCTTAAATATCCCGGTTATTTTTATCCTCCTACGTAGCACCGCCAGAGCCCGTCCCACTGGTGGCAGGGCAACAGCTACACAATGTTTCCCTTCAGTCAGGAAGGGAAATGGAAAGAGTTCCAGGCTTCCTGATCACATGGTGCCTGAAGTCAATGAAGAAATTAGGAAAAAAAAACCAACAAAAAACCCCAAAAAAACCACCATCAACCAACCAACCTCGTCTCTCCCACTTCTTTGCTTTTTTTTCCCCTTCTTTTGTAACAAGCCACTCCAGCTTAACCCTTGGCACAAAACACGCATAAGAGAGAGCAGCCTGTTGGGACACAAGCCAGGAAAGCATCAGGGGAAGGGGAAAAAAAAAAAAAAGGCACAAAACCAGAACATAAACATAAGATTGCTGCAGTAATTGGTGGCTCTGAAAAACATTAAGGAAATGTGAGGCTTGTATGAAACATCAGCAGACAAGAAGCAGGGTGATGTCAGACAGCCTTCCAGGATTAGAAACCCTTTAAAAGCTCCCGAGTGCAGAGCTGCCTGTGGAAAACACCGCAGTTCTTCACCGTGGAAGGAGCTCAGGAGGATGAGTTCTGTCTAAAAAAGTAGCTTAACAGCTCCATGTCTGCTGGTGGGAAAGGGAAAACAAGCAGGGTGAGAAAATGCAAAACTTGTCCTCTAATTATGTGATGGGATAATTGCTTCTTTTCCTCTAGCAATCTTTTAAAGACGTTGAAACACCCCGAAAAAGTGAAAGCACATACATAATCTGCACAGGCTAGGGTGGCAGATTTTTTGGCTGTGGTGTGTTCACATTGTTCCTCGGGCTTGAGAGGCTTCTGACAGCTCTCAGGTCAGTTTTCTGTGCTCCCCTGAGTTCTGCACATAGGTGTGAAGTGCTTACAGAGAGACAGAGCATGTAAAAGCCTTGCTCTTTATTAAACAGCTTTCTCTAGTAAGGGCTGAGAAAGCCATGGCCACTCTTCAAAGTGAAAGCCCCTTGAAATCAGTACACTGTATCCTCTCTGTCTGTGGGGTGTTGCTGGTTGCTGGAGTGCTAGGCAGGTTTCAGTTTCCCCCCTTTCCCAATACCAGCTTTCTGGAGAAATGAAGAGATAATTTCAAGATGAAGTTTTATTTTGTGAGATAAATATGTGATTAAAATAAGGCCTTGTGCTGCGCTGATTTCAGAGAAAGGGGTCCTAAATACCAGATATTTCTTGCTTAGAGAAATGATTTCCAAGTTCTCCCTGGTTTACACCTACTAGCACTGTATGAAGAGGCTGGAATGCATATCACTTCAGTACGTCTTAGGAGGAAAAAAATCACTTTTTCAGCCAGGAAAGTCCTGAGTTTGGAAGGCAGCAAGCATGCAAGGTTGTCCCTTCAGTGATTGAGAACTGTGACCAATTTCCAGCCCCAGAATGCTTCCCCTACCAACAAGCCTCAGCAGAGAGCTCTGCTTCCACCTCTTTGTGCTGCAGGGTGGAAGCAGGGGAGCTGCTCCTGTCCCAGCACACCCTTCCAGGGGTTAAACTAAAGCTGCCTTCTCCTGGACTGATTCCTTCCTTGCCCCACATCCCTTGGGCAGCGAGCTTCCATGGAAAGGCATCATCCTGAGAGTTTGTGGTTGTGCCAGGGGGGCTGCAGAACTCAGGGGCTCCCCACTGAGAGTCCCCTCATCCCATGGGTCCCCTGGGGAGTACCTCTGGCAGGTAGGCTGGGGATGAGCACAGGGTTTTGTGTGTTTGCTGGAGGGACACTGAAAGACAGAGGCATGAAAATTAGCCCTGGCACAGCCTCTGGGCAGGAACTGGCCTCCACCACAATCACCCAAGAGAAAAAGAAGGTAAAGATAACACTTCGTTTTTAATTTTCGAGCAGAACAGGGTATTTTTCCTCAGCAGTCTCCCATCTGTGGTTGGAAACCACATTCCAAAATGGTTTAAAAACCTGTGGGGACCTGGGACAAGAAAGATGAATTTGCCACTAATGACAGCAATGTTCAAAAAGTCTCCCCACTGTATATTGGGGTCTCTTTTTGTCCCTTTCCCAAATAAATACAGTGCTCTGTGCCAAGATGCCTGATGAGAGTGCTTAATGAATCAAACATGCTCCACAATGAGTGTTTTCCCAGAGATGTCTCCTTAATTGCCACAGATTATTTGCTAAATTCTCTGGTAGTTTTATTTTCAGAAGAATTAAAGGGGGTGAGGTGAAAAGAGAGGAAAATAAAAACAAGGAAAAGGTGGGAAGGCAAGGCAAGTGAAACACAAAGAGGGAAGGAAACAAGAATAAAGAAATAAAAGAAAAAAAGTAAAAATAAATGAGACAAAAGAGAAAAGAAAAATATATAAATAGAAAAAGGAGAAAGATTGAAAGTAAAGGAAAACTGGAAAAAGAAAAAAGTTGTGAAAAAAGTAAGCATGACAGAAGAAAAGCAGAGCTTTTAGGGTACAAATATGAAAATATTGAGGGGTTCAGCAAGCTCATTACAAGTGAATAGAATTATAATAGAAAAAAACGATTGGAAAGAAGGGAATTGTAGTCACAAAACTGCTAAGGCCAAACAGAAAGAGGCTTGAAAGGAGAGAAAAAAAAAAAAAAAAAAAAAAAAAAGAAAAACACTCTCCCACACATTATTTGTTTTTCCTACTTCTTTTGGCTTCTTTCCTCAGGGGAAAACAGAAATACAATACCAGACATGATATAGTTATTAAGAAAAAAAAAATAGCAGGAGAGTTTTCTAGCAACTCCCTTAAAAAACAAATGGTGCTAGGCAAGCCCTTCTTAAGGAGAGGAACTTTGGGATGCAGGGTGGGGAGGGGGAGGTGGGGGCTGCATGAGGGGAGGAGGGCAGGGCATCATCCCTGCATCCCTCAGGGACATCGAGTGCTCCTCACGCATTAACTGACCCATCCAAACCTCTTCTGCGATGCGAATACTATTACAGCTGGAATAACAAAGGCACAGACCTAGCTCAGCGACTTCGCCTGGAATCGGGGCAGGGATTTGGGATGTGGGTGTCCCCAGCGCTCCAGACAGAGCTGCTGCCACCAAGACAGCCCTCATTGTCCTCGGGGTTGTGTCTCCTCTGGTTCGGCCGGGACACGGCAGATGTTTTCAGGTTGCTTGTGAAAGCAGAACAGATGTCTCGTGGCTCTGTCACTGCCCACCCTTGCGGGAGCAGCTCCCTGAGAGCAGGTTCTGCCCAGGACGGGGCCCCATGTCTGTGCAGGTGGAGAGAAGGGAGGGATAAAACCCCAGTCAGACAGACCCCAGGCAGCTCCTGACACAGAGATGAGGTCATGGCATCAAGGGGTTTAGGCCAGTCTCACATGGGATGATGTAAGAAGATCTTTCTCTGAATCCCATCTGGATGTCTCATCTCCCAGGAGAGATGAAAGCTGGAGCTGTACTCCTCCTGTGAACTCCTCCTGAGGTGCAGGTCTGTGAAACCACTGGCTTGCTGAAAGTGTGAGAAACAAAGGTATAGTCAGGACTGGACCTGCAGAAATTGAACTGGAACCAAGATGGAAGAATATAACTGCACAGGCAGAGCTGGAGCTTTAGCGATTTGTGCAGATCTTCCAGCTCCAAACTGGGATTCCCTGCCCTGGGTACCTGGGTGACCCTGCCTTTTTTTCCTCAGTGTTTTCCAGAGAGGGGGTTGCCCTTTGGGTGCTGCTGGCCTGCTCTGCATCACTGTGGCAGAAAAGCAAGTTCCAAACAGAACCCAGCACAAGCTCCTTTTCACCTTGCTGTTGTGTGCATAGGTCTGTTTGCTGGAAACAGTGAAGTTTTGCTGTTTCCTGCATCTTCTGACCACTTTTCTGCATCCAGCTGTACCATGTCAGCAGGCAAACCCTTAATATGCTTCAAACAACCCCGCAGCTCATCTGTTCCTCCATCTGCCTAAAACTGTGAGAATTTCAAACGCTGTCGTGAGAAGGTAACAAAACCAGCACGGGTCAAACTGGGCAGAGGGGCTGTGTCTCTTGCAGAGGCTGACGTTGATGCTGAAAGGGCAGGGATGAAGGCTGAGAAGCGTATTTCCATCTAGAATTGGCTTAACTCTTAGTGAAAAGTCAACACCACAGGATGGTCACAGGAAGTTGTCACTGCTAAGGCCCTGCTGCAATCTCTGCAGTTCCCTCAGTGTTTGGGGCAGCTGCCAGAGAGTTAAGGAGGATCACTGCTGCCAACAAGAGTTGAATTGAGCCCTCAGGAAGAAGAGTGAAATGTTGTTTAGAAGTCAGGAATTTGCTGCCTGAAAGTCAATACAGACTGGTGTGAGCTGACGCTGGAAAAGGAACTGTGCAAGGGCTGTTCCAAGTTCAACTAACTCAAAGTCAGATATTTCAAAGAACAGCTCAGTGCTGGGCTTTGCTCCATTTGTCATCCAGGGAGAGATTCTGACACTTCCAGAGGGCAGCGTGGCCCACCCACAGTCTAAGGCAGTCTGAGAACCACATCCCTTTCTGCAGGCTGGACAGCCTGGGTAGGGTGGGACTTATCTGCATTTTGCTGTTCCCTCCTGATGCTGCACAAGGGGACGCACTGTGACACTGAGTGCATCCAATAGATCTACTGCAGGTTTAACAGACACCAACATTTTGCAGTCAACAAGATCGTTTAGGCTTTTTTTGTTGTTGCTCTGAGAAGAGTTCAAGGGTCTGGAAGTAATAACTGCTGAAAGGCAGAGGAAGATTGTTTCTACAAACTGAGTGGCATGAAATTAAAGGTCTTTTGATGCTATCTTATAGACTGCCAACAACCATTCCTACCATAAGCAACCTACCCAATTAAAATGAAAAGTGAATCCCTTTATGTGGTTACATATACATATATATATATATATAAACATACAACCAGATGACCATTTTTATGCTCCTTTTGCATTAGCTGGGGTTTTTTTTACTTATTTTTAAGTAAAAAAATAAGAGGTTTTTTTTTTTTACTTATTTTTATCTATGTTACCCCTCTTTTGTTATCATTGCAATAAATACAATAATTAAAGTCAGAGGGGCAGATAATTTCTTGCACCACAATGTCACCCCATAGAGGACGCACTTTGTGACATGGTGGAGCTTCTGCTGCCACTTCCATGGTGACCTATACCTCTGTTTTTCAGAGGAAGTATTGCTGATTTTGTGTTCCAGGATTTCAGGAACAGACTGACTGTATGTCCCACAAGCAGAAATGCTGCCCTCATCCTTCCCTGCATGTCTCCTCATGCCAGGCTGCTGTGTTTGCTTCCTCTGCCATCAGGGTGGCAATGTCACTCTTACAGTCCCACGAAATATCCTGGTGGCTTTGGAGGCATATTTTTTATGGAATTCTCACTTTTCATATTTCCCATTGTGTGGGGACTGCTTTATGTAGTACCAGACCTGTGAGTTAACAATCAAATGTCCATGTTTGGAGGGCCTAGGGAACTTATCTGCCCTAAAACCAGTATCAGTTTCACTAGGATGTCCCAAACAAACCTCACTCAGTTCAGTGGTTGCCTTCCTACAGATTTCAGCTGGCTTTGATTTGTGTCTAAATGCCAGACTTTTCCATGATGGAAGAGACCAAATTTTTTGTCCTTGTTTTGTCATACCTCCTACTAAATTTATCTCTGGAAGTCACCTCAGAATTTTTGAACGGTGTTCTCTCTGGCTTTCTAAACAATGTCTTGACTTCACTAGAGGAAAAGGGAAAGAGACTCTTTAAACCAGCAGAACACCCTTTTGTTATATCTCAGATAAATCTGAACTAATCATAAGTCAGCCCATCCGGTCACACCGGTGGCATTGTCTCCAGTGCTGATTAATGGGTCAGCGCTAACTTTAAACTGGCACTTCCTGGTTTGCTGTTCAAACCCTGTCTTAAATTGTTGCTAAATTGCAGTTTTGCCGTGGCCCACTTAGGGGGAGGCTGAACCAGAGGCTGTTGTGGAAGGGAACTACTGGCTGCAGGCCTGTTGTGTCACATTACCAACCCAAAAGCTGGCCTGAAACTGCATCTGAGCACCTGAAGAAGCCTCCACAGCATGGCCAGCAGCATGGTACCACGAAGGACTCGAAAAAATGAAGGGGAAAAAAAGAAATAAAATCTCAGTGGATGTCATAACGACCCAGGTTTGTTTATGTAACATAGGCGGCTGAATCATATCTCAGCCTTTCATCACCCAACCCCGGAACAGTAGTACTTTAATAATGGCTAATGACAAAAATATGGAAAAAATTAGAAGCCAGAGCAAATGAGGAGGTGTTTTGTTTTGTTTTTCTGATGCAGTTTTTCTCCAAATGCCAGTCATTGTTTATTTTTGTCCAAATCTCCCCTTTCTTATTTAACAGCTCAGATTCTTGTTTCTCTTTATGGATTGTAGTTGAGAAGGTTGATTTTTTTTAATATACGAAAGATATTTAATATTTTGCGATTGCTGCATGACTGGAGAAGTTCTTTCCAGTATACCTGATGCTTTATTAAAACCAGGGCTGGAATGTGGTTATTCATGTGCTTTCTCTGTTCTTTTGAATAGAGTGTGGCTCTCAGACCTCCCACCTAGACTCCAACTCATTAGGGAAATGCGAGATCAAGAGCTTTAGAAACAAAATTGATTGCTGAATACTTGTGTGAGGTGGCATTGCAAAGTCCAGATTTGGCTCTGGAGAGGCAGAATTTTGTTTCCTTCCAAGCTGTCTCTTTATGCCCACAGAAGAGCTAGATCTTTCAAAGGCAGGAGGGCATTCTGGCTGATGTTCTGTGGCATGTAGATTCCTAGGCAGAGATTTCTCACTGCAACAGGACTCATGGAACAGCTGGATGTGGATCACAGCAGCTGGGTGCTGTAACACCATTTTCTAAGTGGCATTGTGGCAGATTAGCTCTCTATGCCATCCCTGCAGATTTCCTGCCAGTCTGACATGCTCTTGATGCCTGCCATGGGTGGATATTCCTGATGATCTTCTGCACAAAGAGAGTACCGTCACCACAGAAAGGTGGCTTTAAGGCTTCTTCCTCACTAAAATCACAGAATCACAGCGTTAACTAGGTTGAAAAAGACCTCTGAGGCTGTCCAGTCCAACCTATAACTTTAAAAATTAAACAGGCTATTAAGTCTCTCAGTTTCTTCGGGAAAGCTTGCTGTCCTGCCTTCTCTGGAGTAGGTACTGGAGTAGGTAACCTGTCCACACTGCAGGAGGGTCCCCTGTGTCCCTTGAAAGGCACCATGCTTTTGTCCTGGGTTTCTCTTGAAAGAAACTTGAGGAAGGGATATGGAAGGAGAGCTTCCCAATAGATCCATGGGCACACAAGAACTAAAAGTGTTCTTTTACTTAACTAAATTTTTAGTTTAACTTTTAAACTTTTTAAACCTTTCTTTAAAGTTTTACTTAACTAAAATGTGAAACCCCATGAAAATCAGCTGAGCACAAAGTGCTCTGAGGTGCATGTGGCTGAGGGACCAGCATGCCCTGGTCATGGCAGTGTGATGATTTTCCAGACTACATTTATGGAAGCAAAGGGAAGACTGGAGGGTGTCACACGAGAGCTCTCTTACCCATGCTGTGAAGCTGCTGTGCCTGTCCCTGCCCCAAGCTGATGAGCTCAGAACCATTTCTGGGCTTGATGCAGGCCACAGAGCTCAACGATCAGATAGCCTGGATCTGAACAGAAGCCAGTAATGTGTATGTGATTAAATGGTGCAAATTTTCCTCAAGGCTGGAGAGCAGACCTGCTCATTTCCATTGAATACTCATACCCTTAGATTTTGACAACCACTGGCTTTATATCCAGCACTAATAGGGCTCTCTGTGCCTGGGACAGCAGCACAAATGTGGTGTTACCTCTTCAGTCTTCCTCAAATTTCCAGATGGCATTGCTGCTTTGGAAATGGGACTTTTTAGAGCAGCTGCTGTGACATAGCAGCATGTGAGGGCAGGGATGGGGCACCTTCAGAGAGTAAAGCCAAATCTGTGGTCCAAACTCAGCTTGTGGGGTTGCATGGTGGAAACAAGAGCATGGGTAGGACCCACTTCCAGAAATGGACAATTCTGTTTGTGAATCTGAGGATGGGCTTCCCCCATGTGGACCATTGCCTGCATGGAGGTTTTCTGGGTCACCAGTGAGCCAGGGACAGTGATCTGCTCAGAGCCACATGCTTCTTCAAGCATGCATAAGAAAGAAAGAGAGAAAGAAGGAGAGACAGAAGGAAAGAGAGAGAGAGAAAGAGAAAGAGAGAAAGAGAAAGAGAGAGAGAAAGAAAAAGAGAGAGAAAGAGAGAGAGAGAAAGAGAGAGAGAGAAGAGAGTGAAAGAGAGAGAAAGAAAGAGAGAGAAAGAGAGAAAGAGAGAAAGAGAGAACGAGAGGAAAGAGAGAAAGACAGAAAGAGAGAAAGAGAGAGAAAGAGAGAAAGAGAGAGAAAGAGAGAGAGAGAGAAAGAAAGAAAGAAAGAAGCCTTTTACTAAGCAGGGCAATTCAATAAGTATGTTTGGGCCATGCAGAATATGACCTTGAGGAATCACCAGGGCTATAATCTTATTGGCAAGTTGGCTTTTGTGCTTCCCAGCCACAGATGAAAACGCTGTGGTGCTTGAAATGCTGGTGAGACTGTCTTACAAATGACACACAAATAAAGTGTAAATATGAAGTTCTTTTTGTTTGTCTCATTCTGGAGCCCTGGGCCATGTTTCCAGGCTTTTCTCTGCAGCTCTCAGAAAAAAAAAAAAAAGAATAATTTCATGCTGAAATTAAAAAAAAAACCAACAAAACAAACAAAAAACCCCCACAACAATCCAACCAAAACCCCTCTGATATTGTTTATAACTGCTAGCTGACAGGAACTGGAGCTCTAAGCAAAATATCAGATATAATGAAGCTTGTGATAAAAGGCTGCAAGCACCAGCAGATCTGCACTGGAGCTCCATTTCCAGCACTGATTATTCCCTGTGGCAAGGAGCAGATTTCATAATGCCAAGGAAAGAAGAAGCTGCTCAATGGCAAGAGAATAGTCTGTAAACACTGCAGGATGCTGAGGGGCCAAGGAGAGAAAAACACCACAGCTGCTCTTCCGAAAGACAGCAGGTGCCTCAAGGTGAGGCTGGTGGGGGTGGTGGATTCCACCCTGACACAACTCATGCTTGGGTCATCTTGGCTCCAAACAGACATCCCAGATGAAGAACCACACCAAATTAGGGCTGGATATGTTCTATAACACCATCTCTCACAGAGGGACCTGCTCATCCACCTCCTCGGCACAGGCACCTCCCAAATATGTTTCTGGGCAGCTCTGACTGCAGCAGAGGTGCTGCAGCCCCAAGCTAGGCCTGGTGGCAGAAGCACCCATCTCATCCCCAGGGCCACCACAGGGCTGCAGAGAATCCCAAAATCACTAGGTTGGAAGAGGCTTTTAAGATCATTAAGTCCAACCCAGCCCTAACTTTTCAACCAGACCGTGGCACTGAGTGCCACATCCAATCTTTTTTTAAACACATCCAGGGATAGTGACTCCACCACTTCCCCAGGCAGACCATCCCAGTACTTTATCACTCTTTCAGTAAAAAGCTTTTTCTTATATCCAACTTATATTTGTCTTGACACAGCTTGAGACCGTGTCCTCTCATTCTATCAGTTGTTACTTGGAGAAAGAGACCAACCCCACCTGACTACAACCACTTTTCAGGAAGTTGTAGAGAGTGATAAGGTCACCTCTGAGCCTCCTTTTCTCCAGAGTAAACAACCCCAGCTCCCTCAGTCGTTTCTTGAAGGCTGGGGAAGGAGTGAAGGAGAAGGGAGGATGGAGCTCTGGCACAGATGACAACCGAAAAGAACTGCACAAGGACATGGTGATGAGCAAAGCAGGAAAAGGGACGAGTTTATTTACAAAACTCAATTTTATATATTTCCTATGGTGCCCGTGGAGGATGGACTCTCACCTCTGAAACAACATTGGTCAAGTCAACTGTCAATCAACATTCTCCACCTACCTAAAATATCTAAACAATGAAGGACAGTTAGCAAAATACAGTATTGTTTATAATATAAAGTGTGATGAAATAAAAATTCTGACTCCAATATGAAGAGCAATTCAGAAGGCTTAGAAAAGTCTTCAAAAACAAGGCCACAGAGCTCTTTGTTTTTCAGGTCCTGCTTTGGCATTCTCCTGTTGGAAGAACACTTTGGTTGCAGCAGAAAGGATGGGGTAGATAAGCAATAACTCTGGTGTCCTTGGATCTCCTGCATCCTCTTAGAGAAAGGTGGCAGGGCAGGAAAGCCTGCAGGGTTACATGTGCCAATGTCCTCTTCACCCTCCTGACGGTGGGCAGTCAGCCTGGCCTCTGGAGGAGCAGCAGATCAACTCCCCATCGCTCTCTAGACTTCAGAAGGGATAACCTCAGCATGGAGGAGGAAAGAAGAATTAGTCAAAAAGAATAAAGACTTCTCACTTTGGGCAGTGGAAATGAAACTTGTGACTTGGTTTCTGAGAGGCCTCTCTGCCAGAACAGCCGTGCCTGTTGCATAATCTGCTGCTGTGGGCAGATAACTGACTGACCACAGCTCAACAGCACGTGGGACAGGGTGAGCCCTCTCCTCTGGAGCAAGTGCTCAATAAAACACTTGGTGTTTTCTCATTTGCTGCCTGTCTGCAGCAGCCAGATCTGCAAGCAGCTGTAGCCAGCCAGGCACAACTGGTGACTGCAGGACAAGGCAGCGGCTGCAGCAGCTTGTAATGATGCAAAGGAGTGGTTACCAGTCAGTTGTAGTGAGGTAAAGGCAAACACTGTATTATTATCACTCGTGATGTGATACAGAAGTGTCCTGGGAGTAGCGTTTTAATAAATACTTTGCAAGCAACTGTTGTTAAAATCTTCAGAGAAATTCCTTCTATAAAATCGAAAATACTTCTGCAGTTTATATGTACTACGTGCTAATGCCTATACAAGATACCCATACTTTCCATTTTTCCTTGACTCTCTTTCCTCCCCCAGTGCTGGGCTGTGTAGTCTTGATGAGTAACCACAGCCAACCAGCTCCATAAACTTCTGCGGAAGATGAAGACTTGGGTTTTTTAAAAATAGGAGCAATTTATCCTCCTAGCCCCCTGTGAAGTGTGAGTCCTCAGCTCCCATACCTGACTCTGAGTACAGCCTGCACAGAAATGTCTTGCCTGACCTTTGGCTGCTGTGGATGAGCTGCCTCAGCTGAACCCACCTTGCTTATTTTGCTTCTGAATGGCTTAACAACCTCTTGTCAGGGTTTTCCAGAAAAAAAAAGGGTTGCACAACAATCTAATAGACACTCCTTCTCCAAACTGTGGACTGCATTCTCCCAGTCTGGAGGAGCTCTCCCACAAAAATGTCTCTCACGCTTGCATTTTTAGCACTGAAGTTTTCACTCGGGAATAACCAGAGGTTGTGAAGCATTGGATATTCAGCCAAGGAGAGTTTATAGGTTCACATACAGCAGAGACTCATCACTGTATTATTTCTTGTTATACAAACTCCATTCCCTGGAAGAATTTGTTCATCTCCGTCCTTCATCAGCCAGGCAGCCTTTTCAGCTTCACCCATCACCAAAAAGGCTTTGGTATCAATCAACAAAATTTTCCTGACTCCTGAAACATTTCTGTTGTTCATACCCTTATGTTATGCATACCCTTATCTTTCTAGGGCAGTGTGGACTTAATAGAAAATAAAAAAGGAAGGAAGGAAAAAAGAAAACAAAATCAAAGTTCCCATTAGGTTTGTGAGATTGTCCTTCATATCTTGTATTTTAAGTCAGCCCAAATTTGGAATACTTGTGTAGCAGGTAACACATTCTGTTTAGCATCTGATTAAGTACCACCTTGAGTAATTGAATTCTGTTGCTCCAAATTCTTCCTGTATTTTCAATTAGATGCAATCATTAAATTTTCATTTCCTTTTCTGAACTGTTGGGTAATGTTTGTGTGCATTGTTCAAACTGTTGCCCTCCATCCCCACAGAGATGCTGTGTCCTGGTGGATGATACAATGTGATCTTTGCACGTGGCTTGCATGTTACTTTGATGGATCTATGAAGTGTTTTAAGATGGTTGCATTGCATTTTTGGCAAAAATTCCATATAAATAATTGTTAGCATCAGGGTGGTACTCTATAGCAGTCAAAGTCAATATCTGCTCAAGAAGCTGAAAATTTGGTTTAATATTCAGTCTATGCAAAAATCCCTCTGGCCCACATTACTAAAAATCTTGGCATATTCATTTGGCTTAGATAAATTTGTATTTTATGTTCTCCCACAGAAAAAATATTCTTGGGTTAAGATGGGTGATCTTAAGGCCATTCATTGCTTTGTAGGTCATGGCAGTTCCTCATTTTATACCTTGAGGAGTTTTTGGGTTTTGTGGGTTTTTTTATTGTTTGTTTGGGTTGATTTTGTTTTGGTTTGTGTTGAAGGATGGGAAAAGTTTATGGTGAAGAAAGTTTAGTTCCCACTGTAGCAATGGGACTGGTGGAACTCTTCCTGAAGGAAGGCAGGTAAATTCAGGTATTAGTAACTGTGGGCCCTCATGTAGTTAAGTAGACATGGGAGATAATCAACAAGAACTGAAAATTACACTGTAAATTCATTTTAAGGCATTAGTTTATCATACCTGTAGCACAAGGCTTGTCACTTTTTCCCCCAGTGTGATAATTTTCTCCTGCCCTATCACAAAACCTTTGTGACTAATTGACAGGCACTTATTTAATTTTCAGACTAATGTAGGGAATTTTCTCTTTCAATTTGCTTACATATCTTCATCTTCATTTCCAAAGTTGCTTGAGATGATCACCAGTAAATTTACCAAATTTGCAACTTCTTTGTAGATTTCTTCAGTGAATCTTTGACGAGTTGGTTTGTTGACCACTCACTGTGGGCTTCTGTGATTTCAGTGACATGACATGGAGTTGCAAGACTTAATTTGTTTGATGACTTACAGGGTTCTCTGCTGGTGGGTATTCCAGGACAAAACTGCATTTTGCCCACTCAGTTTGGCCATACTTCACATTATAATCCCATTTAAAGATAGTTTAAGAAAGGCTAGTATACAACCAATAACTGTCATTAACAATAACCGGGCTTTGAATATATCATGGGGAATTACCTACCTATTTTTCCTCTTTGCTCAGCTTTCAGTAGAGCACTGGAGCTGTGCTGTTTGTTTCCATAACAGGCTCCAGCAGCATCCTCAGCTCTGAACTTTACCTGTAATGATTAGGTAAGGATATCCCTGAAATATTTCCAGAAACTGCCACTGTCCTTTCTGATGGACACTCAAGTCTACAAAGATGCTGAAGTGGGTTTGTCTGCCTCCTGCAGTAGCATCCTGAGATGGAATCTTTCACCAAGAGGCAGGAAAATTTCTTGCACCGTGGAACAAGTGCTTTCCTGATGAAAGCAGATGGCAGCTCTGCACTGTGCATGCAGCTGTACAAACACACTCCACCACCTCCTGGGGACAGAAGGGTTTGTCCAAAATTCTGTAATGGGCTGGTGGCAGAGAAGGAACTAGACCAGCTCAGCCCTTTCTTCTGCCCCAGCCATTCACAGGCACACCTGCAGCTCTTAAGCTTAGATTTTCCCTCTGAGTTTATTTCTGGGCCAAAGTTTGAACAGGGAAGAACTAAATACAAGGTAAACAACCCAGAGGTAAAAAATGTGTTGCACAATTAGACAGAATGCACTTCCTGACATTTGCATCACCGTCACCTCTTACAGAACATGCAAATGGTCTGGCAAGAGGGTGAATTCTGTATGTATGAATGGTAAACAAACAGATGAAAGGGGAAGAGAGGCAAACAGGCTGATGAGATGATGCCTGAGAAAACTCTTGTGAGTGATTGGTACTGTCTGCCAAAGAACTAAACCTTCTGTGAAGAGCACAGTGACTCACCAGCTCAGAAAGAGGCAGGGAATGGGATAGACACTGACAGACAAGAAAGGGAAAGGGATTTTCATATGGGTGAAGAACAACTGGAGACCATCTATCAGCTCTGTTTATCACAGTTATTTCTAACCTGGTAGAGGAGCCAGCTTTTGCTTTGTCTGCGATGCAAGTTTGGCACAGTTTTCCCTCTTCTCCTTTCCTCCTGCTGTGTACTGAGATAACAGCATAACCATACTGCCTTCAGGCACTGTCAAACATTAACTCTTGCCCTTCTGCTCTTCCCCTCTGAGGGCTCTGCCCCTGTCATTCTTCCAAGGCTTGATTGACTAAGAGGGCACACTTGGTATGGCAGCAATGATGGGAACAAGTGAAGGATCAGAAGTGGTGTGTGGCTGAGCTATCCACTGTTGCTGTTTTGTCCTCTGCCATTTTCATCTTGGCTTGGACTCTCCAGTTTGATCTCCCAGTACAAATATTGCCATCAAGAGCAGAGCCACTCTGAGGCAGGATTCCATGCCAGGCTTGTTACAAGCATTGCAGCCTTGAGGTTTAAATCTCACAAGGAACAGGTTTTTCTCTGCAGAAATCCCTGGTATTCTTCATATTAGTCTTCTGGACTTGAAATCAACCATGGTCTTCACTCCCAGACCTCCACAACTCAACCCACTGCCTCTCAAAAACCAGTGGCCAAACTTGTGGATGAGCAAAGATTTTATTTTTTTCCCCTCCTGTCATTTTGATGATTCACCTTCTGACCTGGTCAGAACAGGAAAAGGAAGGCCGTGAGTCATTGAAAGGCATTGGCCATGCACCAGTGGGAGCCATAGACATAGCACAAGCCCTCTCCCACAGCTGTGTTTCTCATTTTCATGCTGCAGTCCCATTACCAAGGGTCCAAGTTAGCCCTCTGTCTACATTATACAGTTCCTCTGAGGTTTTTGAAAAGGGTAGATGGTCCAAAAGCCCAAAATCTTCCCCATGTAACAGACTCTCCACAGAGCAAGTGAGACAAGCATGTGGAAGGTGTCATGTCCTTGTACTCAGCCACCTCTTGCACGTTGCTCCTTCTCCGAAAGTGAGCATTTGTGCCTGGATTTGTGGATAAGGAGGGGGCTATAGCAGCCCTCCTCTGGGGGTGGAACACAACTCTTGGCTACTGAGCTGTGCTGTGAAATCTTCTGCTGGGAATTATTTCCCTCTGCAAAGTAGCAGAAGGTATCTAGAGAAGAGGTGTGAGAAGTCAAATACCCATTGCTGTTTCCTTCTGTCGTGTGCTGCTTGCAACACAGGTTTAAATGCTGCCCCATTTCATCCTGAATTATCGTGGTTTCTGTGCAACAGCAAAGTCTTTTAGCAGCCTGAACAGGAACAGTATCTTGTTCTGCATGTCTGGGAACACTCACATTGACAAATCAGCTTCTTTTATCCTCAGACCTAAGTTTATAGTTAGAGCCCAGCACTAAGGGTTCCCAGCACTAAGGGTTTGGGAGAGAGGAAAAGGAAAAGCAACCTCCTGCTCTGGTGAGAGCAAAGGACAAAACTTGTTGGAGTGTATGAAGGAGTATTTGGCAGGTCTTTTGGTGACAAGTTCACAAAGCATCTCTGCAGCAAAGTAAATTCATTCATCCTAGTAGAAGATTTTTTATTAAACCCTCTGTGAGCAATTTGGTGGGCTTCTGCCATCAGAGGACGCAACTTGTTTTCTTTAGGCAGCAGGCTGTAACTAGTTCTATAAATCTTTCTTCAGCCATGTCCCTCTGACAGATCCTTCTTAATATTTCCCCAGTTCACAAACCTGGTTGCATATGAGCATTATCCCATAGAGGTTATACACATTGATAAAGCTCCCACCCTAATGACTACTTAGGCATCAAACTCTTGTTGCTGCCAAAGTAAGAAGCTTAAACATTTCTCAGTGCCTTGGCTGGGACTTTGCAGCTGCCTAGAAGGGCAAAAAATGGACCCCAACTTTCCTGAGGCCAGATCTCTCTTCACCTTCTTACACCTTCCATCTGGTCCACACAAGTAACTCAAATGATATCTGGAGTTTTCAGCTCTGTTGGCAGGATCCAGCACAGCTGAATCATCAGGTCCTGACCATAAGCTGTCTTCCTTCCACAGGTAAGGACACAGACCCTCTCCCATTCCTGGGCACTATGGACCAGCCGAGCTTTGCAGAAGATCCCCAGACTCCAAATCAAGCAGACAGTGGGCAGCAATCAGGGGGAAATGGGCAGATTTTGGATGTTCCCTCAATGAATTGCTCCTGCATGTGAGCTGAGGTTGAAGACTTTCAACATCAAGTTGTTAATGCTAGTCCTGGGCATTTTTGACATGTGATTCTCAGGGTTGTCCCACGTGGAGCCAGGAGCCAGGTTCCATGATCTTTGTATCTCCTTCCCAACTCAGCTTATTCTATGGCTCTGTGGTTCTCCAGTCTCTTAATTGAACAGAAAGAAACTGGATGAGAATCATCACACCCCACCATATGTCCTTTGTATGTCACTGGAAGGAATTAAGCGCAATTCATCAATGCAGGTTTATCTTTGACCGTAACAAAATTCAGACTTGCTTTGCAGCTGATGGACAAAAGCTCATTAGGCTGGTTTCTTTTGTGTGTGTGTGTGTGTGCTTATGTGGCCATGGACTTGAAAGGCAGGTTGCTGTGTGGCAAAGGCAGCTGGCAAAGTTTCAGGGAAACCAGGAGGTTTCTAGAGCTTATGGAGGGCAGATTCATGATGCATGCAAGTAATGACCTGATCAAAGGAGATGCTTTCTTAGACCTGACACTCACCATGAAGATGGAAGGCTGAAGACAGGGACAGTGAAGCTCTGTTGTTTAGGAGTGAGCAAGGCAGCATAAGCCTGGAGTTCAGAAGAACAGATTTACCCCATGCATGGAACCTGCTTGTCACAGTCTCATGGAAAACTGCCCTTGGGGGATCGAAAGGATCCAGAAGACAGCTGATCTTCCATGTCAGCCTCTTTAGAGCACAAGAATGGTCTGCTGCAAGGTGTAGGCAGCTGAGCAACACTGAAATGGGTCAGCACTGGCAACATGGAACTCCTTGGGAAGAGAAGGACTCAGGGGTGAAAGCAGGGACAGGCTGCCCAGAAGATGCAAATAGAAGTGGGATCAGGAAAGCAAAAGCTCATCAGGAGCTGAAAATCTCAGACAGCACATGGGACAACAGTATCTTTCTATAAAATTTTGGCAGTCAAAGGAAGCCTAAGAAGACCACAGGGTCGCTGCTCTGTGGGACACAGTGATGAAGGCTTGGGTATTGAGTGCTGGGTTCAGTGGCTCAGGATCCAACAGGACAGGTTTCTTGGCAACCTGGCCTCGTGGGACCCACTCTGAGCAATGCTGGACAGGGTGAAGAGCCCTCCCAGCTGTGATTCTGTGACAAGACACCCTGAAGGAGTGTCTGGTTCTGGATCTGACTTTTCTATGTACTTATGGGTGTTACTTTTAGGTACCCAGCTACAGGCTCAGGCTGTCTACTTTGAATTTTTGTCTGGGTCTAAAAGCTTGAAACTGAGTGAAAAAATATTCAGTACTATTGGTCTACATGGAGCTTATAAAACTAAAAGGCCAAGTTCTACAGTGCTGATTTGATTGTAGTCATGAAGGATAGACTGTGCTGCTGTTTCACATTACAAACTGGCATGGGTAGGCACTGGCCAGATGTTAATGCACTCATGAATATATGTTTTTTTTCTCTAACAGCTACTGTGGGATGTGATCAGGAACAGAGCAGAGTAGGCTTAAATCTTGAAAACAAAAAAACCCTACTAAAGCTTTATTACATTACATAAGAACAGGGACAGAAATACTCTTAAACACACACAGAGACAGAAATAAAAACTTCTTAGAACATTTTTTCTCCCAGTTTTTACTTCCCCACACATTACTCTTCACAGACCAACCTTTGGGTTTTAGATCAAACAATTACTACTCAAAAACAAACTAATCTTCAATTCAGCAAGGGAGAGAGGAGTCTCTCTCGCACTACAGACTGTTCTCCAGAAAACACGGGTCTACCCCTTATGTGCTCCCATGTCACCTATGGCACTGCCTGGAGAAGTCTGCTAGGGTGACACTCTCTTTTTCTTATGTTTAGTGCTCTCACTGCTGTCTATAGTCTGAAGCTGCATACAGGGCTCTTTTAAGGATACTTGCACGGTGAGCTCTCCTCTTTTTACTTAGGGGCAGAGGTTCTGAGAGCAGGTCTCCCCTGAGGGCAGAGGGCGCTACCTCACCCTCTTCTTCTCTTCTCTGCTCGCTCTACTCTTTAAGTGCCAGTCACTGTAGCAAAAGCAAGGGTAGCTGTATTTACCCAAAAATGTAGTTTATGTTCAAAAGAGACTCAAGTTTAGTCTATGGCTGACATTATGCAAGAAAAGTCTAGCTCAAAAGGCTAGTCCTCTCATTCTTTGCCTATCAGGTTCTTTCTAATCGTGCTTTATCACTTCGGTCCTAGGCTGTTTTTTTCTCTTTTTCTGAAATTACCAGTCATGAGAATCAATGTCTAAGAAAAGTTTCTTTCTGCCAAGCAAGAGTTAACAGCTTCTATCTCCCAGCAGGGTGCAGGCTCAGGCACTCCCAGGCTCGGCAACTCCCACGTGGCTGGGCACCTTCTCCTGGAGTTTGGGGGGGAAGGGGGTGAGCACACACAGAAGGCACTTCCACAGTTTTCCACCCCTCCATCCTGGACGGGGCAGCTCAGTTCCAGTCCTGTCCCCTCTCTTCTCCCCCCCCCCCCCCCCCCCCCCCCCGGGGCTCCGGCTTACCTGAGCCTGACCACGTGTTTCCCCTCCCCCACCCAGCCTCGTGGCTGGGCAGGGGAAAGAGGCTTGAGAAGTCTCTCTGCTGAAACTGAGATCTGAAAAGAGGCCAAACCCCCTAGACTCCTGCTTTTAACTCTTTGTGTCCTCAGAGGCGTGTCCAAACCTCTGAGTGACCAATCCAGGTGCTAGCAGAAAAGTTAATTACTAATTGGCTTGCCTAGATCCCCCTGGAAAAATTCACCTCCCCCAGCAACTACCACACAAACTCAGGTCACATTGGTTGTTGGGAACTCTGATTCCTGATAAGCCACCACTGAGGCATGGTAATTCTTTTTCTAGGTAAAGGAAGGGATCCCTATGCCCCAAGATGACTCTTTAGCAGCCAGTCCAACTTCACCCTTGCTGAGTGGACTAATTTCTGTAATAAGAAATTTGTTGAAGTCCCTAAATTATGGTCAGTTTCCTTAGGAATGGGGAAAGGTGGAGGTGTGTAAAATAGGCTTTGAAACCAAATTGTAGACCAGTTTCACAACTGGGATGAAGCCAGCACTCAAACTCATCTTTCTTAGACTCGGGCCTTGGTCTTAGCTTTTCAGCCCACTTTTTTTTTTTTTTTTTTTTTTTCTTTTTTCCTTCTTTTTTTTTTTTTTCTTTCTTTTTTTCTTTTTTCCTTCTTTTTTTTTCTTGCTTTTTTTTCCTTCTTTTTTTCCTTCTTTTTTTTCTTTTTTCTTTCTTTTTTTCCTTCTTTTTCCTTCTTTTTTCTTCTTTTTTTCTTTTCTTTCTTTTTTTTCTTTTTTTTTCTTTTCTTTTTTCCTTCTTTTTTCTTTTCTTTTTTTTCTTTCTTTTTTCTTTTCTTTTTTCCTTCTTTTTTTTCTTTTCTTTTTTTTCCTTTTTTTTCTTTTCTTTTTTCCTTCTTTTTTTTTCTTTTCTTTTTTTTTTCTTTCTTTTTTTTTTTTTCTTTTCTTTTTCTTTTTTTTTTTCCTGCTCTGTTTTCCTTCTCCTAGCTGTCAAAATTCATGCCACAAGGCAACATGTTTGGACATATTTGAGCAGTTTAGTGTGAGTTTTATATTCAGAGTTATAAATGTCTTAGCTAAGATAGCATGAGAAAGCCTGGTTCATCAGTGTTGTTTTCAGATTGAGCCAGATACATCAGAGGCAACACATCTTGCGTTTATAACTCTGATTTTCTTTTCTTACTAAAATAAAAGGGATTTGTATATTACATAGCCTTGTTTATGCTGAGAAATATTTTCAGTGTACCCAGGGTGTATTATGTTTCATTCCTTCTTGTTTCTGTGTAGTACTGTTAATTTTGTCCAAGTTGCCATCAAATACATATTTATTTTCTCAGGAGTACCCAAGTATTTCCAAGGTGGAGTGAGAAACAGAAAGTTTCACAGCTGATATGTGTTTTCCCCTTGGAATGACATCACTGTTTAATTCCACCAGATATTTTGCTCTTTATACCATTTTGACAGAAAAAGAAAGCTGTTCCCATTGCATTGAGGTGGAGAGTTTTAAAGAGGCTGAAATCAAAGGCAATGTAGAGCATGATGTAAGAAATCAATCTCTGAACATACAAATTGTGATTTATAATCTAACACATCAAGTTATGTTTTTTCCATAGTAATTCCAGGATGAATTCAGATGAATCCCAGAAAAAAACATTCCCACTCTTGGTCTCTTTAACACATGGTTTGTGTGTAAAGGTCAGTTTCAAGAGGTTCTGTAGTAATTGAACTTAATCTTAAACATATTCATTTATGAAAAAATGAAGGAGGTGCAAGTTTTACCAAAAAACAAAAAGAAAAACTAAATTACATTATTTTCTCTTGCTATAGCTGACATATAGCTGTAGAGACACAGCCTTAGGAAAAAAATACTTTTACAAAAATCAGTAACATAAAAAGTCATGATACAGAACACCAACAAGTGGTTCCAAACCTTTCAGTGATGTAATTCTGTCACCAGTTGGTTCAACCTATGATCGAAATGCCACTGGTTATGAAGCAGCAGAGACCCTTTTGTCCAGTAACTCCAAGAGTTTGCATTGAAATGAAAATAAATAAAGCATTTTGCTGTGGGCAATTGAAATGAATCCTGCTACAGATGAAATTTTGCTGCACCCCAGATGCTGCTCATGTTTGAAGATATAACCTATGAGATAGTTTAGGGTTGTTCCTGCGAATTTAGAAAGAGAGAATCAGAGCCTTTTGGTACCTCTGCAGAATATTTGGCAGTGATTAATTGTCTTCTTTATTATCAGGGAAACCTTCTTTTGTAAAAATTGCATATTCCTCTGCACCATTTTTCACTTTCATGTGAAATACCAGAACAATCTGAGAGCAGCATGCTGCACAAAAATGTTGACTGAATTTAATACCTAATTTTCTCATCTAAAAACAAAAATAAATAATTACTTTCCAGTCAGTCCTTGAACTTTTTATATTCCTTTTCATTTATTTTTTTTTCCTGAGTGGAATCAGGACGTGATTAGAGATTCGTGGGAAATAGAGATAGAAGGATGTAAACTAGATAATAATTTAGAGAAGAAGGAATATTTAGAACTCTTAAAGTCAATGATAAACCACTCCTTGACTTCCAGACAGGAGCAAGTTAACAGAAATGCAATAACATCTTGTATTAGACTTGTGGTTCATGCAGGCCCAAGAAAGCATGGAAGGAAAAGAGACTCTGCACCTCAGAGGAAAACAAAGTTATCCACATAGCTTTTGGCTGAGTGAGTGAATCAACAAGTTGGCCAGCATCTGCCCTGCTCATTGTTTTAGCAAGAACCTTTGTGACAAGAATGTCATATAAACTTTTATTTGGAGAGGCTTTGAATTGGCTAACTAGAAAAAAAAAAAACAGTTCAAAACAATAAGTGCAGAAGAAGGGGAAAAAATGAAGGCAACTCAGAATTTAGATTTTCAATCAGGCTGTCTATATAATGAAATGAGCAACAGAGATTCCTCATGAGATTACTGCTGAAGCAGTTCCCCAAGATGTTTACAAACACATCTACAAAAATCCTTCTTTCCCATTATCTGGGATGGTGTTGGATGCATTCCTCAAGGCACATGTCATAGTCAGCGGACTGTGCAAAAACTGTGTGGCTTCAAATCATATGTCTGCTTGTATTAGTTTCAAATGCCCTTCCTTGGCTTTCATTTTGACATCTAATTTGGGCCTCTTTGGCCAAATTCTTCCTCTTTGGAAAAATTTCTCTTCAAGAGGCACAGGAGTGATTCGTGATGCTCCTCTGGTTCTGGGCACCATGTGTAGGAGCAATGACCCTCAAAGCTATGTCACTTCTGGCAACAGCTGGGGGTTTCAAGTGCCTAACCTGAGGCACAGAAACGGGATGAATTTTTGCACACAAGCAAGCAATTGTTTGAAAATCACAAAAAAGCATGAAGAAATGCTGCAGGGAGCATGACAGTAATGTTAGGTGACCACCTTCATGGTCCAGCCCATGACAGTGAGCAGCTCTGAAGGAAAAGTGAGCTGAAAATATGGTCAAAGACATTTGGAGACGTGGCAGAAATAGGCAAATTAATGCCTGACAGCACAAAATCCAAGCCATTTCCCCATGCTCTAGTCAGGATCCTGAGATTTTTATTTGCTGTTCAGTGTGGCTGTATTTCTGTGGAAGAATGAATATGCTGACCTGCCCTCAGATATGCCATTTCACCAGTTTTTGCTTCCTTTTGTTGATTTAGTAACCCTGGGTTAAGAAAGTGAGTGAAGCTTTAAAGTAAATGAGTCTGGCTTTTCAGTGGCATCACATAGGGCAATAACCTTCCTTGCTATTTTGGGCTCCTTGACGGATAATGCTGGGTGTGGTAGCACGTCTCCTGCATTCCCTTTGCCTTTAGACCTCCTTTAGTCACCTTTAGGCTAGCAATAGAGTTCCTCTAGACTCCTGGGAGGCAGAAATGCTGGCAAGTGCTCAAAGAATACTGATGACCTCCCAACTTCTGCAATATCATTCTTTCTAGATTTCCTGAAAAATGACAACTTACCCCATCAAAGCTGCATTTCAGTTTGTAAGGCATTTGAAATAATTTATCTAATTTTCAAACATCCTACAGAAGCAGATCTAGAAACATTCATGTGAGAGTTTCCAAGAAGCGACAGAAGAGGGTTGTCTCCAGGGAAAATGATAGGCTTTTTTCCAAACTTTTCTGCTTTAGAGCTAGGTAAATTTGGTGCGTCTTTCCCCCACTGCCCCAGCCATGATCACATGAGCCTGTTGCTGCTTTTTACCTCCCAACATGAAAGCAAATATGAGATCTGTTATCTCTTGTAACCCACTGGCAGTCCATGACACATCTGAGGGGACAAGCAGGAATTGTGGTGCTGGGAGAAAGTATCTGCTTGACTGAGAAACTTTCTGCAGGATTGTGGTTGCTCAACATGGGCTGTATTTTGGCTTTTTTGGCTCTTGGGGAAGAGGACATGCATGTATCTAACAAGACAATCAAAGTGGCTGCCCAGAATCCAGAAGCAGCTTGTGAATTATGAAGGAGAGAGTGTCCCCTGCCTTCACACATGCAGACAAACAAAGCTGAGGTGTTTACAGAGCTGCACACATATTTTTCAGTCTGTCAGACACTCCCCGTGTGTGGCCTATTGTTTGACTGCAAGTTCTAATAAATAAGAGCTGACATTCAATAGAAACCAAACGTCTTATTCCCCAGCTGCACAGGATGGCAAATCAAAATTGGGGCCAAATTCCTGGGGTGCGTGTGCTGTGTTCTAGGGACTTTGCCATAGCAAAGGTGACAGCTTATTGTCTGTGGGGAACTCACTGGCCACTCTCTGGTGTATCTGTGCAGCCTCCTACACTGCCTAGCTGTGTGACAGAGCCAAATAGAGGCAGAGAAATGAAGCCTTGCAGCCTACAGAGGAGGGAGGTCTGGAACAATTTGAGCTGAGGAAAAAATATGGAGCTGTGAGCAGCTCTTTGGTGGTGGAAAACCAAGCTGGGAGCTAAGATCTGGCAGAGGAGAGAAGGTGGTTTTCTGGGTGAAAGGAGATGGTGCAGTTGGGGCACACCTCTGATTCTGCTCCTTGTTCAATGGGAGGCAGGCAAGGCTAATGATTATGGATCTCTCTCTAATGAAAAACATGGGTTATTCAACCCTTTTGAGAAACCGAGTGCAGAATTATAACATTCTCAGAAAAGTTTGCCTTTGGAGATTTAGTAGCAAAAAACAAATAAAAGAAAAAGGTAGAAAGGTCAGCTGCGTTTAATGTCATGTGTTATAGTTGTATTAATAATGTGAAAACCTAAGTGAAACACCCTTTCAAAGCTTTTGGCTCGTTATCCACTCTGTGGAGTATTTTTTGCTTTATAATTGAGAGAGATCAGCTCTGCCCATTTCATAGGGCACATTCCTTCATCCTACATAATCCAAGAACAACCCATACAAAAAACAAAACAAGACAAGACAGAACACATTCTCCCTGAAAATGCACATTAGAAGACACAGGCACTGAAGGGGATCAGCACTTTTTTCTCTTGCTCTTTGCCAGAACCCAGTGGGTTGTCAACAGCATTCCCAGGTGTAGAAGCAGCATCGGCCATGGGATGTTCTCAGGGACTGGAATGGGAGGCAACAAGCATCAGCTGTGATGGATTCCTTTTTGGCTAATTGCCAGGTAGTCAGGAAGGGCTGTGATGTCCAAAAAAAACCCCAGTTAGCACTGTATGCTGCAAACAGCTTTCCATGTTATTCACCAAACTTGGCTGAAGACCATGCTGTCCACAAGATGGACAAACAAATACAAACCTCTCCTGAATATCATGTTTAGTGGCCACTGCAGTCCCCTGGAGCTGCTCAGACTCACAGACCCCAGCTGCCAAGGGTGCTTAAAAATACATTTGAAGCAAAGCTCCAAATTCTTGAAGTGTTAGGGCAGAGGTCTCTCCTTCCAAGGATTTTATCCAAAGACTGGTCCCACTGTTCCTGTGTTATACCACTTCTAAGAAAGTGAGAATGTCACACTGTCGCCTTCTGGAGAGATGAACAAGGTAAAAAAAATAAAAAAATGTAAAAAAGCATGTGTTCTAGTCCCACCCTCGGGCTTTTATCTGCTATTCAACACTGCAAGTTGACACCAAATATAGGAACAACAGATGCACTTCTCCCTCTGAGAGTCTGCTCTTCATTGCTCTTAGGAACTTTTGCTGCAGTTGTATGGCAGAAGAAAAATGTTCTTTTATTGTCATAAAAAAAAAAAAAAAAAAGTTGCAAAGTCACTTTAAATTTTTTTTAAATTATTATTGGTCTCTTTTGCACTGCTGGAGAAAACTAGAGGATCTTGGGTGGAGGTTCTAGTTCTCATATGAGTAATAGTTTTCAGCTTACTTAAAGATTCTTCTACAGCACATGCTGCATTTTGCTTCCCTCCCTTCCTAACATCCATGTGCATTTCCAAACAGCATCTGTGCCATGGCTCAGGAGAGACCAGGGACCTCAGGGATCCAAAAACCTCATGTTAGCCAATCCTTTTCTCTCTGGTACAGCCTGTGTACAGCAAACTGCTCAGCCCAGCTGACCCTGGTCCTACAGAGCTTTGGGGTGCATTGTGTCTATTTTGAGGAAAAGTGGGGGAAAGGGCCATTTTTCTGCTGAGTCCCACAGCCCCTGGAGAGGCTTTTGCTGAGATCCTCCTCTCAAGATGTGTTCAAGGCTATGGAATGTCAACTGGAGTGCATCACAGCCTATGTTAGAGGGGATAATTTTTAAGCTGGGATGAAAAAAACCCAGAGCTAAGTGCATTCCATACTGACACGGGCTGTCAGGGCTGCTGTTTTATGAAACAGACTGGGATAATGGTACTGCACTACCCTGAGGTTGAATGGAAGTCTGTTTTGCATACTGTAAAGACTTTTTATTGCTCTTTGCTCAAGAGTCCATGCATGCTGTTTCTAAGGATTCTATGTTATCCGTCAGAATTTAAAAGCGGGAAAAGTTATTGTAAAATTAGCAGAATTAGTAAAGAGACAAATATTCTGTTGGTTTTGGTGCATTTTGTTTTTTTTTTTTTTTTTTTAAGGTGTATTTTTTCCTTGTGGAAGACTTAGAGAAATTCTGCCTAGAAATATCCTTGTGAAGCTGAGAAGTATAGAGAGAGGTCAGGAAGACCTCTTCACCAAGGAAGATCTTCACCAAGAGACCCTTTCCTACTTCTGTTCCTTTTTGACAGGCCTAATGGACCTTCTGTTGGAAACCAGAAAAGCGAAGAGGCAAAATGGCTTTCCAGAAGTCACTCTCTAGGTCAGTGGCATAAACAGTTCTGAGTTGAAAGCTTTAATTGACAGTTCTGCTTTGTTGCTTGATTTTGTTCTCATCTCAAGCTCATGCAGCTCTGTCCATGCATGCTGGAAGT
This sequence comes from Prinia subflava, assembly GCF_021018805.1. Taxonomy (NCBI): domain Eukaryota; kingdom Metazoa; phylum Chordata; class Aves; order Passeriformes; family Cisticolidae; genus Prinia; species Prinia subflava. The sequence continues at coordinate 30,027,765 of NC_086283.1, read as the reverse complement.
ACTCCAGGCCAGGCTCTTTTTTTCTCTTATCATTTTCTGTGCTGTGACAACCTCACTATCTCAAGGCCTGTTTTTCTTCCTTTCTCTTGCTCTGTAAAATCTGCAATTTCTTAAAATGTTGCCTGGTTTATGAGTGATTTCTCACTCCTCATAACTGGAGAGAGGGGAGATAATTGAAACCAAATGTTTCATTTGTGTTAATAATGAGTGTCATTTTATTTTATGTCATGCTGTTTCATGCAAGAGCACTTCAAAGCACAGAGAAGAATAGAGGAGAAGAACATCATAAAAGAGCACTGGAGGCCACATAGTGAGAACTGATCACAAAAGGAGAGTCACTCTTAGTCCAAACCTTGACCACAGTCTCTCCAGAGGAAAAGATTTGAGGAAAGGAAAACATCATATTGCAGGGCATTACCTTTTATCAGGAGGGGTTGTTGAGGTACTCTGAGATCCCCTGAAGCCTGGCACATTTGGGATGAGATAAAGAGTGAATGCTTGGGCTCAGTCTCCATGGGGTGATGATTTCTCCCTTCCTGCTCTGTAAAAGACCTTTCTTGCTGGTATGAGCCAGGAAAAGCAACCAGCATGGTGCTGGTGAGGTTTGACCTCCCCTCCTTTTGGAGTGGGTGGAAATCACCTGGTGTCTCCTTCCCTGGGCTGAAGGCATCCTTTATCTCCCATCACGACATCTCTGGCTCTGCACACGTGAAGACACACCCTCTCCTCCTAAAGGGCCCTTAGCTGGGAAGCTGGCGGAGGTGCCCATACGATCAACCCAGCCAGTGGCACAGCAGACCCAGCCTCAGGGCTCCCAGGTTCAGGCCATGGTTCCTGGGCAAGTGGTGGTGTGTTATTCCGTCCTCCCAACACCCCGTGGCAGGTTGTTTATGGCTTGGCTTCCTGCAGCTGTATTAAAAACACTCCACGGTCGTACACTTTGTGTCAGGAATATGAACTGCCCCTATAAAAATCCAACTGGGTGGCCATGCCAAATGTTAGTCCACTGGTCTGGATGGAAAAGGTAACAAAGCCCTGATATAAACTGCCTGATGAGACCGTGTTTGTAGTTTGGGCCCAGCTTAGGCCTACATCATATCTTCATTCAACACAGCTTTAATCACAAGTTTTTACCTTATTGTCTGAGAATCTTAGCTGATTTTGTATGTAGGATCATCTGTGCTCACTTAATGGGAGATCATCCAAAGTTTTCTCCCTCACACCATATTTATAGCACACAAACCCCATGCAGAGTCAGCAGTGTAAGTTTCCTCCATTTCCTGCTGTCCGTGATTCATCAGGACATCAGAGAATATCACAGAGAATGTCTGTCCTCCCCAAGAAGTGAAGAATAGGGGAACATCCTATGGAAAAACCTGAGCTTTAGGTGCCTGGTGTGAGATGGGCAGGACTTGGTTACTATCACTATAAGCAACTGATGGTAGAGCACGCAGCTAGAATACATAGTGCTGTAGAGTCTTCATTTGATGACAGATAAAATAAAGGTAGTGAATCAAGAACCAGGAGGGATGACCTATGCAACCTCACCCAGGGCTCCTCTGTCCTCATGGCCACATCAAGGTCCTTTATCTATGACACTGTAGAGCAACCTTTTTTTTTTTCCTGCACACTCTCCAGCAGAAGAAACGAAGATATGCATGCTATTTGCCAGCCTCATTCATTAAAACATTCACATTTCATCTAGGTTCATTGCATCTGAGGGACTCTGAGCCTTCTTGCTGGTGCTCTTACAGCTGGAGGCACTCCTGAGGTTTATAGGACAGAATCTTGGCTCCATAAATTCCAATGGCAAAAGCTGCCAGGTTTTCACTGTCTGGTGCAGTGTGTTCCATTTTCTTCACGGTCCTGACTATCATAGTGCTATCAGCCACCCAGATTAGCAGACAAAATCTTCATCAACTGGAGCATTGCTGAAAAGCAGAACACATAATAACATAGTGTAACAGCACTTTTATTTTTACAGCTCCTCTAGAGCCAAGGCACCATATAACATAATGAAACACACTGAAAAACAGAAGACTCCAAAAGAATAAGAATTAAAATTTAATTCTGCTGGACAGCTTTTGCATTTGGCCCAGGTTGTATGGTCACAGCTTATGTTGACTAAAATCCAGTGAAAAAGGAGGGGAAATCAGAAGCCTGCAGAGCACCCACCAGTGCTGGGAGTTTTGTGGCAGATTTCTGCCTCCACACTGCCCAGACTGCTCTTTGGTGATAGCAAGGTCCTGTCTCCTGTGGGCACATTTAGGGCTCTGTGTGCCTTTGGCTGTAGACCTGAAATCTGGTGGAGGCTGCTGTTAAAAGAAGAGGACTCATCTTTTTAAAAGCCTTGAGCAGGAATCCTTTTCCTCCAGCCAGGGCTATGAAGTGAGAGGCTGACATGCTGATATCGCTGCAAGGTCTGTGCCAGGCACTGTGGCTGGTCAGTTCCCCACATGTCCATCCTCTCCTGACCATCTGATGAGCCACACTTTGCAACAGAAGCAAAACAAATAAAATCTGTGGTGCCCAAGAGGCTCCTGTTGGTCCCCACTCCCAGGTCTACTCTCAGGTGGGGCAGCCTATCCCTGCTGTGATCAGCCTGCCTCCTTTCCTTGGGATTTCCCCAGCTGAAGGGCTTCCCTTCCTGATCCAAGTCCATAAAGAGCTAGTAAGTGCCTGGAGGGGGTGGAAAATGCATCCCCTGCTCTTCAAAATCACTTTGAATGACCAAGGGGAAGATACCAGCAGTGGGAAACAGCTCTGCCCTGGCAGCTGCATTGGATAGCGCTGCATTTCTGGACACTTAATATTTGTTTATCTGGTGTGTTTGAAGTGTCAGCCCAGAGCTTCTCATAACAAGGCCTTTGACAAAAAGGTGTGTGTTTTTTGGGGGTGGATTTTTTTTTGGTAATAAAGAGTAATACCTCAAATTATCAGCATAGGTCTGGGGATTTGCTGTCTACACCCTTCTGCCTCTGCCTGTTTTCATTTCAACCTGTTTGTCGTGGTTGGGGGGGGGAGGTGAATTTTTCCAGGGAGATGTGGGCAGTCCAATCAGTGATCAGCTTTTCTGCTGGCACCTGGGTTGGTCACTCAGAGGTTTGGACACGCCTCTGAGGACACAAAGAGTTAAAAGCAAGAGTCTGGGGGGCTCGGCCTCTTTTCGGATCCGGGTTTCAGCAGAGAGACGTCTCCAGTCTCCTTCCCCTGCCCAGCCACGAGGCTGGGTGGGGGAGGGGAAACACGTGGTCGGCTCAGGTAAGCCGGAGCCCCCAGGGGGGGGAAGAAGAGAGGGGACAGGACTGGAACTGAGCTGCCCCGTCCAGGATGGAGGGGTGGAAAACTGTGGAAGTGCCTTCTGTGTGTGCTCACCCCCCTCCTCCCCCCCAAACTCCGGGAGAAGGTGCCCAACCACATGGGGGTTTGCAGATCCTGGGAGTGCCTCAGCCTGCACCCTGCCGAGAAGAAACTGTTAACCCTTGCTTGGCAGAAAGAAACTTTTCTTAGACATTGATTCTCATGACTGGTGGTTTCAGAGAGAGGGAAGCGGCCTGGGACCGAGATGATAAAGCACGATTGGAAGGAATTCGATAGAAGAATGAGAGGAGTAGCCTTGGAGCTGGACTTTTCTTGCATAATGTCAGCCATGGACTGAACTTGAGTCTCTTTTGAACATAAACTGCATTTTTGGGTGGATGCAGCTGCCCCTTGCTTTTGCTACAGTGACTGGCACTTGAAGAGTTGGAGCGAGCAGAGAAGAGAGGGGGAGGGTGAGGTGGTGCCCTCTGCCCTCAGGGCAGACCTGCTCCTGGAACCCCGGCCCCTGGGTGAAAAGGGGAGAGCTCGGCATGCAGCATCCTTAAAAAGCCCTGTATGTAGTTTTGGCCTATGAGACAGCGGTGAGAGCGCTGGACATAGGAAAAAAAGAGAGTGTCACCTTAGCAGACTTCTCCGGGCGGTGCTATGGGTGACATGGAAACACATAAGGGGTGGACCCGTGTTTTCTGAGGAACAGTCTGTGGTGCGAGAGAGACTCCTCTCTCCCTTGCTGAATTGAAGATTAGTTTGTTTTTGAGTGGTGATTGTTTAATCTAAAACCCAAGAGTTGGTCTTTGAAGAGTGATGGGTGGGGAGGTAGAAACTGGGAGAAGAAATGTTCTAAGAAGTTTTTATTTCTGTCTCTGTGTGTGTTTAAGAGTATTTCTGTCCCTGTTCTTATGTAATTAATAAAGTTTTGGTGGGTTTTTTTTTTGTTTTCAAGATTTAAGCCTGCTCTGCTCTGTTCCTGATCACATCCCACAGGATTTGTTAGAGAAAAAACATATATTCATGGGTGCACTAACATCTGGCCAGTGCTAACCCATGACACTGTTGAATGGGCAAACACTACAAGCCTGAAGGATCTGGTCCACAGCCTCTGTGGACCAGTGGAAAGTTTGCCATCAGTTCAAAGGGGCTTGGAGCCTGGCAGGCTTGGAGAAGGGAAGCACAGATAGGGAAAATAAGCGAGGGTGTATGCAGAAAGCCCCGTGTTGTGTTCACATCCTAATTACCCCATGTTGTTCAGTGATCTCAATTTGTTGCATTTCTCATCGTCCTGAATTCAGACCAGCAACAAAGGTACATCATTTGTACCACCCCTACATAACCTTCTCTAGCCAAAATATTTCTTTAGGGGTATTATTTCTTGGCTTAGAAAAATCCTTCTTTTCGTCTTGTTTTGTTTTGAACAAGTGTTTCCCAAAAGTATTTCCCAACTGGATCTTAAAAAAATAAAAAAAGTCTACATTGCACTGAAAAGAATAATCAGTCCCTGCTGTTAAACTCTTATACTCTGAAAGCAGAGTTAATGAAATAAATACTATCTAATTAAAGAGATCTTCACAACTGAAGGATCAAACCTTCAGATGGAAGTAATCAAATTTTTTTAGCATGAAGCTCACAGCTCAGGCCATGTCTTACTGATGAACGTGCATTCCCGAGAAGGACACTTAGGTCAGGAGATGACTTTTTAATAAGAAATCCAAGCCTGATGCTTGAGAAAACCATTGGGCTGTGGAAACTCTTTGTCCTTACCAGGACTAAGAGCAGGCTGAAGTCCTGCCAAGCTCTTCACCCGTCTCTCCCTCCCACCAATTGCAACATCTGTGTCTTTGGAGCACTGTGATTGACAACAGGCTCAGTCACAGCTTAGATCTGCCCTTGGTACTGCTGCTCTGACAGCCCCTGTTTTGTCACACAAAGCACATGGAGGCACAGCCAGCTGTGCTTCTGCTCCTCAGCCCCCTGACCACTCTAACCCTGACTAAAGCAGGCACCCTCCAAGCCAAATTGATGTCTGCACCAATGGAAACAGCACCAAATGAGGAATTCCTCATACTCTTTTATAATTAGGGTAGAGATTTTTCACTCTGATGGTTGCCTCCATGCAAATGCATGGATTTTTGAATTATTGTTACTGGATTCATTGGAATTATTGTTACTGTTAATGGTAATGTTACAAGGTTTATCAGGTGTGGCCCACTGAATGTGAGGAAAAGACATTTTCATGCTGCAGCATGAAGAAGAAGCACTTGAAGAGAAGCCATGTAGTGCTCTGAGACAAAAACAATTCCTAAAGGATAACCTGTAGGAAGACACGAATACAATTAAAGCCAGTTTTTTGCAGAACTTTACCAGATTCTTTAAAATATAGTAGGAAAATTCTGTTTGAAACTATTAGAATGGCTAAAAACTAGCTGAAACAATTTAAAATCTCATTTAAAAAAAGGACAGTATTTTGAAAAAAGCCCCAAACACTGGAAACTAAGGAAACAAAATTCTGCTTTACAAGCATCTTTAACCTCTAAGTACGCACAGTCCTGTCTTAAAATAAACAATAAATCTTACTGATTTAAGAAAAGAAAATGGCTGAGACATATTCAGTCCTCAGATTCCAGTGAGGTTTTGTTTGAACTGGAAGGCCAGGAAGCATTCAATTCAATACAATCTGAACAAGAATATTTCTAGAGCTTAGAATATGTAGTTAATTTGCCCTTGGGGTGCTGTTTCACTTTTTAATATAAGTTTTTAATTGCTCAAGTGGAAACACACATCTTGATGTTCAAGTGGTCAGTAAAGTGCCTGGGTTGGTCTTGCAAGAATGAATTGGATTTCATATTTCAAACCTGAGTAATATTTTTTCATTTACTTAACACAGGCACAGCTCACGGCTGGTGTGCAGTTGAGAATCATTTCTTGAAATAAAAGATGAATGATTGGATCTAAGAATTCTAAGCATTCTTAACAAAACCAGAAGTATCTCTTTTGGGAAAAGTGCCAAATCTGAACTGGCTTTTCCTATTTTGCCAGACTACAAAAGAGGAAAGGAAAAACTGCCTACTTATTGCCCAAGCATTTAAGAAGTTTGTATTTATCTTTCATCAAATAATATTTTTTTCTGAATGTAAGTGCAGTCAATCAGAATAAAAAGGCTTATACACAAGAGGAGAAAAGCATTACCAACCAGTATAAAATAGAGATTTAAAAAAAAAGAACTTGAAGAGTTCTGAATTAATATTTTCCTTTCCTTAGGTAAAAAACCCAAGAAAAACTATAAATACTGCCACTCACCTTGGCTGGCTCCTGAACCCCTACTCAGTTTCCCTCTCCTCCACTTCAGTGGGACAGGAGGAGAAAATAAGATGAAAAAGCTCCCTAAGTCAAAACAGTTGCTTTCACCAGAATCAAGCTGAAGGCTTAAAAACAAGATAGCAACAAACATTTGGGAGGAGGAAGTGTGAGACGTGAGAAAGAAAGGACAAGGCAAAATCCTAACAGTGACATGCTGACTTCCCTTCTTTGTGGAGGACACAAAGAAATCCCCTAGTGGTACTGGATGTCCCTGGCTGAAGTGATGTTGTGTCTCCATGATGTCGGTTCAGCAGCTGAAGTCCTCAAGTCTGGGATCCCCAGCATGGGGAGGACCTGGAGCTACTGGAGCCAGGCCAGAGGAGGCACCAGGATGATCAGAGAGATGGAGCAGCTCTGCTGGGAAGAAAAGATGGGAGGGTTGTTCAGCCTGAAAAAGAAGAAAACTTTGGGGTGAGTGCATTGCAGCTTTCCAGTGTTGAAGGAACCCTGCAGGAAATATGAAGAGAGCCTTCTAGAAGGGCCCAGAGTGACAGGACAAGGGGGAATGGCTGCAAACTGAGAGAGTAGGTTTAGATTATCAGCTTCATATATTAGGGAAAAAAAAATCTTCCCTGAGAGGGTGGGGAGGCCCTGGCACAGGGTGCCCAGAGAAGCTGTGGCTGCCCCTAGATCCCTGGAAGAGTCCAAGGCCAGGCTGGACAGGGTTTGGAGCAACCTGGGATAGTGGAAGGTGCCTCTGCCCTTGGCAGGGGGTTGGAAAGAGCAGAGTTTAAACCATTTCATTTCCAACCCAAACCATCCTCTGATTCTATGAAGTTAGACTACTGAAGCTGCAAGGAGAACTTTGCCGTGGCATTGTTCTGAAACTCCTTTAGGAGTGTTTGGTTGGAAATGTTACCTGGCACTTTTCTCAGGTTTCCCTGAGCAACAAGACAGATTTTCAGATCTGTGGAAGAGATGTGGAGATAATGTTCATGGGCACCTTGATGTCTTTGGGCAAGTCCTAGCCTGGGGCAATGCACCCATCACAGTCATGTTGTTTAGCACAATTATTAGTGGATTTCAGATGGGGGGAACTCCTTCAAAACAGAGGACCATGAGTTAGGACTACAGTTTGTGTCATTTATGTATTACTAGAGATTCACCTGTAAACTGTGCTATGTTTTCATCTTCAATGCTTTCCCCTTGAACTGAAGGGTTAAACAACTAATTCAACTAACAGTGAAATCACTTCCCATGCTTTCCAGCCTGCTTTTTACTTCAAATTTTGGCTTTGTAGGAGAATTAGAAAGCTTAAACTCAATTTCTGTGCTTTATAGTGAAACAGCTGTCTCTGAAGTCATGGAAAGTTGTGCTCAGCATATCTCAATCTAGCATTTAAGGAAGCCAATCCCTGCCAAACATATGCCCTGCAGGAAAGGATGCCAAAATTCTACTTGTTCTCTGTGAATATGCTGGAAACCAGCAGGGACTATGGGGGTGCAGCCATGCTGTGGTGGAAACCATCCCGTGAGGGAGTCTGGGCATGGCCCTCAGGCTGGAGTTACTTCAGGTGACCACAGCTGATGGTCACAGGGATGTGGAGGGGGACGGTTCACCAGTTGAATGGAGAGGTCTTATGAAGGTTCTTTGGGTCTTGGTGGGGGAAAAGAGAGGGTTCTCTTTTTGTTGTTGTTAAGCTGGTCCATTGAATGGGTGACATTTTCCAGGAGGAAAAAAATGGATTGTTGTTAAAGCTGCTACTGACAGGTGACCAAATCAACCCTGATCATCTCCCTTCTCTGGTCTGTGATTCACAATTGCAGCCACCCCTAATATGACCTTAACATGGGTTAGCACTGGCTAGATGTTAATGCACCCATGAATATATGTTTTTTCCCTAACAACTACTGTGGGATGTAATCAGGAACAGAGCAGAGCAGGCTTAAATCTTGAAAACAAAAAAACCAAAACTTTATTACATTACATAAGAACAGAGACAGAGAACTCTTAAACACACACAGAGACAGAAATAAAAAACTTCTCAGAACATTTCTTCTCTTCTCCTAGTTTCCACCCCCCATACATTACTCTCCATAGACCAAACCTTTGGGTTTTAAATCAAACAATCACCACTCAAAAAAACCCCAATCTTCAATTCAGCAAGGGAGAGAGGAGTCTCTCTCGCACCACAGACTGTTCCTCAGAAAACACGGGTCTACCCCTTATGTGTTTCCATGTCACCCGTGGCACCGCCCGGAGAAGTCTGCCAGGGTGACACTCTCTTTTTTTTTCCTATGTCCAGCGCTTTCACCGCTGTCCATAGTCTGAAGCTGCATACAGGGCTCTTTTAAGGATACTTGCATGCCGAGCTCTCTCCCTTTTTACTTAGGGGCAGAGGTTCTGAGAGCAGGTCTGCCCTGAGGGCAGAGGGCACCACCTCACCCTCCCCCTCTCTTCTCTGCTCGCTCCACTCTTCAAGCGCCAGTCACTGTAGCAAAAGCAAGGGTAGCTGTATCTACCCAAAATGCAGTTTATGTTCAAAAGAGACTTAAGTTCAGTCCATGGCTGGCATTATGCAAGAAAAGTCCAGCTCAGAAGGCTATTCCTCTCATTCTTTGCCCATCGGGTTCCTTCCAATCGTGCTTTATCATCTCGGTCCCAGGCCGCTTCCCTCTCTCCTCCGAAACTACCAGTCATGAGAATCAATGTCTAAGAAAAGTTTCTTTCTGCCAAGCAAGAGTTAACAGCTTCTATCTCCCAGCAGGGTGCAGGCTCAGGCACTCCCAGGCTCGGCAACTCCCACGTGGCTGGGCACCTTCTCCTGGAGTTTGGGGGGGAAGGGGGTGAGCACACACAGAAGGCACTTCCACAGTTTTCCACCCCTCCATCCTGGACGGGGCAGCTCAGTTCCAGTCCTGTCCCCTCTCTTCTCCCCCCCCCCCCCGCCCCGGGGCTCCGGCTTACCTGAGCCTGACCACGTGTTTCCCCTCCCCCACCCAGCCTCGTGGCTGGGCAGGGGAAGGAGGCCTGAGATTTTTCTCTCCTGAAACCTGAATCTAGAAGAGGCCGAACCCCCCTGGAGTCCTGCTTTTAACTCTTTGTGTCCTCAGAGGCGTGTCTAAACCTCTGAGTGACCAATCCAGGTGCCAGCAGAAAAGCTGATCACTGATTGGCCTGCTCACCTCCCCCTGGAAAAATTGACCTCCCCCCACAACCACTACAGACCTACTCAAACCAAATTCAAGAGATCCTTCCCCTGGTTCCATGAATGTGTCAAAGGATTATCTCCTTGCTCTCCCTTCCCTACCCTGCTGATAACTGATATTTAAAACTTATTCAATATTAGGGTCATCTCTTAAATATCTTTGGATGTTTGGACATAGATAAATGTTGAAAGAATTGCCTAAAACCCTGCATGGAGGAGGTTGTTGGGTAGGAGACACATATGAAGTACTTTAGATCTAAAACCAGAGGTGCAGTTTCAAAACTTTTTCTAAACAAGGAAAGTCCAACTGTACTGAAAAGGACCTTATTGTTTCCAGTTTGTTGAATCTGTGTGTATAAACATAAATAGAAAATCAGAGAGTATTTCCACTTAGGGTGGGTGTCCAAGTGATTTCTGAATGAGGTGGTCAGTATTGCAGATGAGTGGGAGTGGGCTGTGTATTAAATATAATCTCTTTTAGATCTCAGCTCAATGGCTGAGAGAAATTGCCTTCCTTACCCCTCTGCTGATACTGAGAGGTAACAGCAGCAGTAACCCAAGAACAAGACAATTGGATTAAATTGTGAGTAGGACAGGTGTTGACAAGACATAATATTGATGTAGCCCTGTGCCCGGCAACAAGATGTCTGTGTGGAAATCTTTAATGCTGAATTTCCTGGGAAGTGTCAGTGTTCTTCCTCAAGTCTTTCAAAGCACACGAAATACCAGAGGGGGAAAAAAAATCAAGGGGAGGAGAAATAGATGGCAAAAGTACACAGACATTTGTAATATGATAACAGTTTGGCTACTATATGTACTGAAGAAAGAGAAAAATCAAGGTTGATTAAAAGGTATTATTTATCATTGGTGATGTTTCCAGTATTGGGAGTGGCTGGAAACACGAGTAAGTGTTTTCAAAGCTGTTTTGCCTTGTACTGTTGATAGTGCCTGCAAAGATCATGCACGTATGAGTTTTCCTTTCTCTGTAGCTGCAGGAGTCTCTGACATGGGATCAGCACCATCTTGCAGGGATCTTGGATGTGTGGGGCTGCTCAGTCCTGCCACAGTGTCAGAGGTAACCATGAGCACCTTCCCTTTCATACTCTCCTCAAAATTGGCACTTCTGAAGAGGATGACTGGTTGAATTGCTGTTTTGCTTTGCAGAAAAAGGCAAAAGCACAGAGGGAATGGGATAAGATGCATAATCCAGCACAGAAGGTGCCTTCTGAGCCAAATTATCTGCAGGGAGTTCAGGCACAGCACATTTTTTCCAAAGCACCTCTGCAAAATCCTTGAAAAATCCTCACCTTAGAAAGCCTCCCATTGGAGTATCAAGCCTGCTGCTCCTGCTTAGGGTGAGAAATTCCCTGGCCCTCCAGCACTAGCAGTGCTTCAGAGCCAGACCCAGCCACCCCAGCTTCCCACTGTGTCTCCCCAGGCTGCAGCCAGGAGCAGGGTCAGTGCTGCATCATGGGGAGACCTCACCAGCCTGAGGATGTCCAGCTGGGTTTGCTGGCTGCTAGTGCCATGCAGAATGAGGGCAGGAGGGAGTAGGGTGGCTTCTGGACACTGCAGCCCCACTGACACTGCTGGGTCAACTCCACACAAATTCTGCTGACCCAAACACGCAAATCTCCCCCTGTCTCTGCTGATTGACAGGCACCTGAGGGCTATTGACACCTTTTATTTCTCTGGCAGCAGCTGGCTGGCACAGGTTTGGGCAGAGCCCTGCTGGGGACAGCTCTTCTGGGGCAAACAAAAGCCTGGTGATCCATCCTCATCCACAGTTTGGTTGTTGCCTGCCGTGAATCATCCTGAGGGGGTGACAGCCAGCCTATGCCACTCTGTGGACACATGGATGAAGTCAGCATGGCCCCTGCAGTCCTCCATAATTCTCGTGCCTCAGTTTCCCTGGTGTAATGCCAGAGCACTGTCACTGACTTTTCTTTAAGAAAGGTGAGAAAAAAAAAATGAACAATCACATTTTGGATGCTACGTGGAGCTGGAGGTGGAAAGTTGTACAATAACACATGGCAGCGAAGAAGTTTCACAACAAAATCAGAGAAAGGTGTGGGAGTGGGACAGCTTTTGTGTATCAGCAGTTTGGATCTGTTTTGATATTAATAATCTGGATCCACTCTTTCTTATTATTACTGCCATTATTTATTGCTATTTGATTAAATTAATGAAGAGCCTGCTGGCTCCTGACTTGGAGCAGGTGTTCCATGTCCTACCTCTTGGCAGGCTGTACCTGTCTTAGCTTAGCTCCAGGTACCACTGCAGCCTCTTGGACAGTGCAGGCAATGAAGGACTGCTGGGATTCACTCTGCTCCCCTGCAGGTGCATGGGCTGGTGCATTCTCTCTGACCAGATATATCCATTGCCTGTGGATGCAGGAAGAGCACTGCAGGAGTGGTGGTACCACTGTGGGGAAAATCTGTTTCTAAACCAGCCCTCTAAGGGATGTTTAGTCTCATGGTTCTTGCCTAAAACCATGCTTGTTTCTTCCTAGCCATAAATAGTGCCTCTTGCCCCATCTCATCAGCCTCCCAGCACTTTCCTGGGACCAACTTAGCACAACCCAGTGCACCTACTGGGGAGCCCTGAGGCATTGCTTTTGCTTTCCTGGTCTTTCAGTCCACAACAAATTAAATTTGGATTAATGAAACCCAAGAAAAAGAGGCAGCACCACCTCACCAACCCCCACCACACCCCAAAAACCATGAAGGCATCTGTGAGGATATTCCATAAAGCAGAGGCATTTACTCTGCATGAAGCTGATCCTGTCAGGGAGCCAAAGGGAATATCCTATCACTTCCTGCAGGCTTTGGCAGTGATGGCACAGGCAGCAGGTGTTTAGACCTGTTTAGCCACACCACAGAGGTCCCGCAAGTCTGGTGAGCTGGCCAAAGATGCCAGGCCCAGAAGGTATTTCCAAGGAATGCTTTGTGTTTGGACAGCAAGACTTTGTGCAGCACAGAAAGTGGTGTCACTATTGTGACCATGAGGTGAGTACCCAAACAGGAGTGTGTCTGTGTGTGTGTGTCTGTGTGTAAAATTACTGAGGACCAAAGAAAAAAAGGTAGAAAGTTATTGACAAGACTGCAGTAGATATGGATGAGTAACAAGTGGAGCTGAGCAGAGTGCTGGCTAGGACAGATCTACACACCAGCGAGGGGAAACAGAAGTACAAGGGTTAATACTCCTCCATCCCAGCCCCTGCACCTCAAGGATGGGAAAGGTTTCACTGAAGACATATTTTGTAGGATGGCTAAAGCACGATCAACCAGGGGGATTCAGTCTCTTAAGTACCTCCGGCATTCCCAAAGATTTGCAGATGCTGCTGTCAGCCTTTGCCATTGTACTCAGCTTTGTCTCGCTCCCCAAGACAGATGTGCACGCTGAGACCCTGCAGCATTTGCAAGCCTTTGTTTACATGCACTCCAAGCTTTAAGTACTTGCAATTTTGTGGCCTGCACCACACACCCTAAAAACTTGTCTTTAGCAGTTATCTCTGGACTTGAAACTCCTGTAAAAACAAAAACAACTGGGATTGGCTGCTCTGCCAAACAGTCTCCATAAAAAGCAGACTGATTTTTCTCTCTGGGTATAGTAAAAGGTTACAACAATATTTAGTTTGAACTTTCCTGAGATCAGGCATTTATTCTCGCTTACTCTCTCAGCGTGTGCTTGTGTACATGGAAAGTACATCGAAAGTGAGTCAGCATTACTCAAAGTGAATCATTGGCCACTGCTTCTCTGGGATGTTCATTCAGTGTTGCATGCAGGATTTCTCTCCCTTCCAATCCAGGATGGGATTATTTGTGCTTCTTCCAGGCTGCTGTAGACATTAAGGCACTGGTTAGGAACCTAACAAGGGACTATCTCATACCTGCTGGTATCCTGAGGCCAGCCTTGATGATGGACCACTACTCCAGCAGTAAATGAGAAATAGAAACATTGTTTTAATCTCCTCCAAAACAGGAGATTGCCTCCATCTGCCCTTGCCTACAGCATTACAGAAATGTTTGTTGCCTCGTGGACCAGCAGCATCTCCAGAGAGCAGCAGCAGAAGTGTCAGAGCTCTGATCTCTCCCCCTGCCTTTAGGTCAGGCACTCCAATTTCCAGGGCTTTTAAACTGAGTTTGAAGGGCACCTAAGAGGCAAAGAGGAGAACAAAAGATTTGCACAGCAAGGATTTTTGAGAATCAGGTTTAATCTCTTAGCTGCTGTTTACTTCAGATTCAGTTCTCAGGGCACATCCTGGTGTGTATGGATAAATTTCTGATCCTCTAGATAAATTGTTCTTGTCAGGAATTATTTCAAAGTGTGCATTTGCTCTATGAGCCACTTTACCCAGTTCATCTCATGGGCACAGTAGCTCTAAGCCTTTATCTTTAGCAGCTGCCTACAACGATGTAGGGAGGCATTTTATTCCCATTTCAAGAAACCACAGCCTTTCATTTCCATCAGACACCAGCCCCCACAGTGAGATCCTGGTGATGATCTGTGTCCTCTTTTCATAAGCCTCCTCCCTCTCCAAGGAGGGATGACACTGCTGTGTCCCATATTTGCAACCATGCTACAGCCCCCCTGATGCTACAGCATCTCTCCCTCAGCTGTGGTACCTTCCCCAAAACAGCCAGGCTGTCCCTGCATGGGTGACATCTCAATTGTCTCCAGAGGGAGGCCACAGGGTGGTACTTTACTATGTGGAAGGAAGGAGACTATGTCTTGCCTCACCCACAAGGCTCCTGGGCCTCCCAGGACTTCATCTAGGTGGAGCTGTCTTGGTGCTACTTCTCTGTCCCTGTGACAGGGTCCAGCTCTTCTTGAGATAAAGTGTATTTCCTGCACATGTCCAAAGAGATAACCGGTGTTGCAATCTTCCTCCTCTGGCCTCAGAGCACATCTGTGATGGCAGTGCTGACCTTGGGGCAAAGCTGCCTTGTACCTTGCACTGTTTTCCCTAAAACAGAAGAGTGAAGGAACCCTTGCTTTACTTTGTCAGACAGAAGTGACTCTATTTCATAGAGAGCAGGTGAAAAGCATGAGATTTTTTGTGTTTTCAGTTTCTCCAAGCAGTTCTGTATGGGAGGACAGACAGAAATAGTGCTGAAGGCAATCTTGCCCCAATATATTGCAGCTGTGTTAATTACCAAGGAGTGGGAACAGCCTTGCCCTCACAGCTGTGGGTGTGATAAAAGCGTGAGTTGGCTGGTTGGAGTCAGTTGGGGTTTGCTGGTTGTGCTGTGAGGAGGGAGGGACAGGAGGTCATGTGAGGAGCAGAAAGGGTGAGATATTGTATGAGGGACAGACAGGGTTAGGTGGCCGTGCTGGGGACAGGAAGGAACTGCAGAAAGAAGAGAAGAGAAGAGGAGAAAAACAGCCAGAGCTGCCCATAGGAACTATATAGAAAAGATATGAAAGATTTTTAGGTGAGAAGGTGCTGATGTGAGAAGCTTTCTTCAGTCAGTTGTACTTCCTCCGTCTGTTCCATGTGTGGTATGAATGCAGGACAACACATCTATGTTCAATGTGTGCTCGAGGGAAGGTCTGAATGTGGGCCTGCTGGCCTGAGACACCAGGTCTGGTGCCAGGACAGAGGCCGTGGGCTGCATCCTCCATCTCAAGTCAGCCTCAATGGCTCCCCTGCACTATCCTCTGCTCCAAGGAGGATGAGACAGATGACAACTCTTGCAGTGGACAGTGCCTTCCCCTTACCATCTACATAAATACAGTGTGTTGAGTCAACCCTGAGGCTTCAACTCCTTCAAAAGGTGGATGCAGCTAAGGATGGAGCTGGGGGTTGGAGGGAGGATTCTGCTGAGGCTGGATGAGGTGGGTGGTGAGGAGGATCATCCTCATGAGCTAGGCTGTTTTTCTTTTTTGTTTGTTTTGGGCTGTTTCTTTTCTTGTTGACCCCCAACAAGAGGGTCTTGGGCTCACTCAAAGGGCTGGAGTTGTTCCCAGTGCCTGCTGCCAGTGGAAGAAGGAGAGGCACCCAGGGAGTCTGTGGAGCTCAGTGCAGCCAGCAAGGAGAGGGCAAGAAAAAGCCCTGCTGGGGAGTGGCTTGGGTAAAAAAGAAAAAAGGGAGAAAGGCAAGTAAATAGTTATAGCAGAGATGAGAATGCTGGCATTTACAAATTACTTGGCATTTCAATCCCCAGGATGCAGTAACTGACACAGAGTTTCCAGCAGCTTCACGTGTCCCAAGAAGAGTGGTGAATATGCCCAAGATGCCTGCTGCTTTAGTCACTTCGCTTCCGGAGAAAAGACAACATCCTTTACAAAGAATTTTTGTTTGATTGGATTTGGTAGTGAAGGGGTTTTGTTTGACTGATTGTTTGTTTTTACTTTCTTTTTAAAGAAATTGATTCCCTGTAGGTAGTGAAGGGGCTGCACCTACTGGAGCGATGTTGGGACAGCATATCTGTGCTATGTGGAGAAAGGTAAGGGGGAGACTGGAGCTTATAGCCCTTAACCTTTGGAAATTCAGTATGCAGATGAGTTGTTGAAAAAATCTGTATTCCTGGGTTTGCACATAGAGTGGTATCAGGCACTATTTTCTCTCATGTTTTGCTGTAGGGAAAAAATGCCTGCTTTCTGCTTCTAAAAGAAACAGCAACTCCATCATCATCACAGGATCATTCTGGACACTGTTTTCATGTAATAGAATTGAATGAAATTGCTTCCTCCACACACACTGATTGCAAAATTTCTTGGATGCAAAGGCAGCCACAAATTTAACAGTCCAGAAGTTTTGTTAGCTGAGATTGTGAGAGCAGAGAAAGGGAGAAATCCAGATGACCCTTTAAAGGTGAAAACAGTATGGGTGGAGGCACTGAGAAAGTCTAAAGCTATTTCCAAGTGCTTGGTCCACCTGGGAATAGCTTTAAATTACATTAAAGCAAAAGCCTATAAGTAGACCTGAAAGGCAGGTACCTATACCCCATTTGGAATCAGGTTTGTGAAGGCTGAGAAGCAAAGAGATAGTTAAACCAACCACAGAACCATAATTTTGTGGCACAAGATCCCACATGGTCTTTGACAGCCATTCAGGCTGAAACCTTCCAAGGAGGAAGGTGTGGAGTTTAGAGGAGAATAGGCCCTCCACTGAAGGATGCAGCTCTTTTCACCTGTACAATCCTCTTAAAAATTTAGCTTACTGCTTTATTATCAACCTTTTCAATGACATACTGCTAGATAAATTAAGAATTCTTTCAATTTTTAGCCAGTAGTAGTAGCTAAGCTATTTTTTAATATTCTCTTACAGATTTCCTTGAGATTTTCTTTCGTTCCAGTAAGTAGAAAACAAGAGAGATGCTTCACCACTGACATTTTTGCTATGTTATCAAATGTAGCTGCCAGCTCCCAAACCTCAACATTCCTGAGACGAGCTTTACAAGGTCATGAGATGAGGGACAACTCTTATTTTCCAGTGCTTCCACAATCCATTTGTAAATGCAGTGAAAGCAACAAAATTCACACTGTGTGTCCTTAGGAGATATTCCTCAGAGTGATACGTCTTCATGGTGCTTTTTTCAGTTGCTGTGAAGTTGTATCAATGACATTGCAACCATTTCTCAAGGATCTGATTGGGAATCTGAAAGCTGATGACAACTTTGTGTTGCTTTGCTTGGCTTGTTTCTCTCTCTGGTTTTCTGGCATCTCTACAGAAGATTAATTCTACAGTATTTGCAGTTATGTTCAGAATGTACAGCATTGTTGATATAAGAACCATCTGACAAAAGATTGTTTTTTCCATTGGACAGGACTATTTAAAGCATTTTTAGTTTTCTTTCTTTAATTATAATTTTCCTTTCCTCTCTCCCATTTTTTTTATTTGAAGATAGGCAAAAGAAAGAAATGTTACATTTGTTTTCTTTACATTTCTGACCAAAAAGGATCAACAAATATTATTTAAACCCTTCTGATTTTAGAAGTCCTGTGTACAGCACTGGGAAGGGGTTGTTACTTTACCTTTTTAATGGAAAATTTCTTGTACACCCATATTTCCAGCAGGCCTGTTCAGAGAGGTACAGAAGAGTATTGCAGTTGCCCAGCCAACAAAGTTCAAACACAACTACAAAATGCATATACCAGTAAGATGTGGGCAAGCCACAGACTTACATGGCAGCAGAGCCAGGTCATCTGATTGGCTTTGCATTTATTTTTTCCCTAGCAGCTGTCAACATTTGATTTGCTTTTTTGGCTGCTGCCAAGCACTAAGCTGTCATTTTCATGGAACCAGCAGTCACTGCCCCCAGGCCTCACTGTGATGCTTTACTGCTGCTCTTACTGCCATGAGGAGCTCTGTATCTCCCAGACAACTTTACCTGCTTACTCACCTCCTGCTTTCCAGGTCAGTTATGGAGGTGTGGAAGAGCACAGGTCACTGTAGGGGGGTGACCTTCACAGAATCCCAGTTTCTCTGCTTCCTTTTTATGAAATATCCATACCTGTCAAGACTGTCCCATCTGTGCCATGACTGCTTAGAGGCCTCAATTAGATCTTATTTATCCAGGTGCCTTCTGGTTCTGTGCTTTAATGCAGTCTCTGTGTTTTGATGCTGTTAGGCTAACAGATTCCTAACAGACTGTAGTTTCCTACAATCTTAAAAAAAATTAAATACAAAAAGTCAGTCATCAATCCTCCAGTACCAAAAGTGTTTGAAGTGAGATGTTACATATGCTGGTTATAATTCAGCTGTTCATCCTTTGTATTTCTTGGTGAATGCCCACTGCCTGCTAATTTCATCAGCCTGTGCTGTAAATTTTTTCCCACCAACTTAAGTTTTGGAGAGATGCTCTAGTGAGTGCCCCTTTCATTCTTTTCTTCTTCCCCAGAAAAAAAACCAGTTTTCCTGAGGGCAAACCCCAGTTTTCAGCAGTCCATGGTGGGGCACAGGATTCATCTGCCCTCCACACACTCCCCTGAGCTCAGCTCTCCCTGGCTGTCAGTCAGACCCATTGACTCTGCTGGACTTTCTGCATCTCATCACACAGAAAGAGGACGTAATAAATCACTCAAGACCTCTTGATGATTTGTCCTCTTTTCTGTCTGTGTTTCTGCCTTTTGTGCCACAGTTAATTTCCCCTTTACGTTCTTTTCCTGGAAACAATTTCAGCCTTTTGAATTCCTGATTTTTCTCTTTAACCACATTGACTTCCTCGCTCTCCTTATTCTTTTAGAGGGCCTTAGATACAGCTGAATAAACTGATAAATGTGACAGTGATGCTGAAAGGAACCGGAACAAGCTCAGTCAAATAAGAGGCTTGAAGGTGAAATGTAAACTCCTGTTATATTTTTTTCTGCTTTCCCTATGCTCCCCATCAAAAATAAACAAGCACAACAAATAAAATTTTAAAAAAATCTTGATTTTTTTTTTTTTTCCAGAGCTAGATGTTTACAAATTGAATGTCCTTATTCCAGCCAAGTGCATTTTTGTGTTTCAGCAAACAGGTCTGGGCTAGGGAGGAAAGCCCCCTACTTCAGTAAAGTGATGCTGATAGAGTCAAGTTCTGATTTGCTTTATTAATATCTTGGTTTATGACTGTAACTCAGTGCTTCCCTTCTCTTCCATTCGCCCATTTTTCCCAGAGTCTAGCTGCAGGATGGGAGCAGGCTGGATTGCCCAGCTGCTGCTGCTCTGTGTCACTGATGGTCCTTGCAGAGGATGGCAGAAACATTACACTTTATAATAATATTGCCTGGATCCATTCAAACTGAGGCTGCTACTGTAAGAGGTGGAGGCCTTTTTTTATCCCTCCTTACTCCTTGGTTTAGGTCTGCATCATTTGCCAGAGCTGCTGCTCTTCATTAGAGGGAAATCCTCTAAATCAAAGAACGGCCCAAATAGCTTAACTGATTTTGGAGATGGCCTTATTATGGAAATGGGAGTGGCGAGAGAGGTACCAAAGCATTTGTTTGGACAAAACAATCATAAAGTTAAAATGCTAGTAGTCAAAAATTACTGGGAACTTAATTTCTGCATATTCTTAATCTGCCAAAAATACCCTTTTACTTTAGCTGTCTCCATTATGCTGATACACACCAGATTTCTTTCATTCCCACACTGTCCTGTCTCTCTCAGAGGGAAACTTTAAAAGTGTTTAATACAAAAGTAATTGTTATCCCAAAGCAATTTCCCAAAGAAAAAGTACATTTTTCTTAGTATTGTTTGTCTTTTACCAGCAAGGGGTTTTACACCTTTTCTGTCCTCCAAATTTTTAGAACAAAAGATTCGATATGAACACACAAGTCTGAAGAAAACCTAAAATAAAGCTCTGACCTTTTAATTCCTTTCCCCCCACCCTGCTCCCCTATTTTCCTTCGCTTTCCAGTCCAGAAGGAGACAGGAGTGAGAGTTACAGATAAACATACCAAATAATTTTCTCCCTGAAAATGAAGGCCACTAAATTCCTACAGTCCTTATATGGAGGGTATTTGTGGAATCAGTAGGGAAAATATTTTTCAAATCCTGATCAGTACTTTAAGCAAATGTTCATGCTGATTCTTTCTCCAGTAGGAAGAACTGCACATAGGTCTTACTTCATCCCTTCAGCCTTGGCTTCTTCATGCTGAATTATCACCAACTGTTCCACGTAAGCTTCATGTGTATTGAGGATGCTGATGGAGCAGAGACAAGCACTGGAATGTGCCACCAGCTTCACCCTGATACTGCTATCTAAACAACACAGTGGGCTGGACCAGCCTGGGTGAAGTGCAACACTGAGCAGGAAGGGCTGGCCTGCTGCCCAGACCAGAACAACGAAGACTGCATCATTTTCACATTCCTCCCTGGCCTGACTTTGTACATGCAAAATCACCCACAGCAGAGGCTCAACCCTGTGCTCCTGCCAAAAGAGAGACTCTGGAAGAGCAAGGCTCCTGACATCCCCTGCCACGTCCTGTGGTTGGGTCAGCTCTGGAGCTCTTTGCTGGCCACCAAGCACAAGGCCAGGAGTTAACTCTTGCCTCATTACCTTTGGCTGGCGTGGGTGTGTTTTCTGCAGCACTGCAGGAAATGCCCCTCCTGGTTATGTGTTGTGGGCCAGTTCCATGGGCCCACATCCTCTCCCTAAGGCTTCCAGGAATCCTTGGTTAAATGGGTCCACATTTTTTTCTCTAAGGCTTTGAGGAATCCCTGGTTTCATGGGTCCACACTTTCTCCCCAAGGTTTTAAGGAATCCCTGGTTCTATGGGCCCACATTTTCTCTGTAAGGTTTGCAGGAATCCCTTGTTCCACCAACTATTTTTTGATCAACAAACTATTTGGAAAACAATGACACTTTTGCACCGCTTTCACACAATCTGCCTTGGGGGGCTCTGAAACTATTAGGACTCTCACGTGCATTTGGACTATGATAAGTCAGGATAGTGTCTTTCTTGTGTTGATCATTTAGAAGTGTCAAGCCAGTTATATTACCATGTTTTTGTGCTGGATAAGGAAAAACAAATGTTATGTTCAGAGAGCTTTTCTCACCTTGCTGATATTTTGCAGGAAGACCTGTTTGTAGGACCTAACTTCTGCACAGTTATTCCTTTTCAAGAAATAGGAGGTTTCAGTAATCACGCATGTCATTTTACATTATGGAATCTTTCTCTTCTTCTTCCCCTGTTGTTTGTCTCTTTAAAATGAAATGCAACTTTTTTATTTTCTCCTCTTACTATGAAAGTCCAAAGTCCAAACCTCTTAGTGACTTGGCAACTACATTCTTGTATAACATGAGCAAAATGAAATGTAACAAAGTTGTAATATAAAATGTTTTGTTGAGAGGTGATGGTAAGAAAAACTTATATGCAAGATCATTAGGCAAGATCATTATGCAAGAAGCATTAACCTCTTGAATGAGTCTATAAATTAATAGTTATTTGCATGTAGAAGTTTTATAAGGATTGGAAGTGTCACATTGTCCTCTGACAAATCCAAAAGAAGTGATCAAGTCTCAGAACCTTGCTTCTACAAGAAATGTGTGCTGTGAAATCCATACAAATCAGCAGCCCCATTGTGTGCATCTGGCTTGGGGCAGTGTTGATGTTCACAAGCAGAATGTCATAACCTTACTTCAGTCGAAATGTGGGTGCACTTTCGATCCTGTTGCCCTATCTGGGTTTTAGTTTAGCATGTCTTGGTATGGAAGAGAACCTGAGCCTTTGAAGCATTCAGATATAAAATAAAAAATTACTCAGTTTTAATTTAGAGAGCTATTAATAGAATAGATTGTATTTATTTTTCAGATTCCTTAAATACAAAGAAGGGTGTGAGGGTGACCTATGATGTCTGAGGTTCCCTCAGACCTCCTTTGGTTCTTTGGTTCCTTTGGTCATTTTTTTCCTTTTTTTTTTCCCCTCTTCTTCTTCTTCTTGCTTTTAATGTTTCCTGTAAACAATTCAAGGTTTAAATCAGAGACTGTCATGTTTGCTTGATTTGGCTTAGCCTGAAGCCTCTACTATCTCTTAATTAAATATTTTTTTATCTGGCAGAGGGGTGGTGGTGGGAGGAACCACGGAACCAGAGAAAGTGTTTTGTGATTGATTGTGTCACCTGTTACAAGGACTTTTCAGTTCTGATTTTTCTTTCCTTTTGCCCTAGAGCTGCCCGTGCAGGGCAGGAGGTGCTGAGAGCTAAGTTTTGCTTAGGGAAACAACTCTGCAGTGCTTCTCCTTCGGGGACATGCTTTATTTTTCTTTCCATCTTTCCCAGTTCAGGTGGGCCGCATGCAGCCTGGGAAGGAGTGGAGAGAAGAGGAAGCCACTCTGATTCACTGTGGCAATCTGCTCCTCCTTTGATTTCATGCAGGATGTCTAGCACACGGGACCCCCCTATGTCTTTCTGAGATCTCTCCAAGGCCCTCTTCATTATGATATCTGAACACAGCATGATCCTCAACATTGTGTCTTCCCAGTGTTGCTCTGAAGGCAGTACAAATGCACTCTTCAGTTCTAATAACCATAGATTGTCTTTGTGAGCAATTATTTTTATCAGCACTTGATGGATATGGGGCTTATGATGGAAAGAAAACTGTGTTTCAATATCTGCACCTCTCCAACATCCATAACCTTTATAATTTTCTGTCAGCTGCCAGGAAATTATACCTTTCAAGGAAGGTGGCTCTTCTTTATGCAGTAGCAAAATTATCTGACAAGGGAAATCTGTAATACATGATGGCCCGTAAAACATGGATTAAAAACTGTCCCTGCTTTGGAGATGTGACACTTGCTCTGCAAAGACAGCATTTAGAGGAAAGATGAAGTTCCCAGGTGCTGGCAGGTGGTATCCATGGGTGTGTGTGGACATGCACATGCTTGAATGCTCTGCTCCTGAGGAAGTGAGTACCAAAAAACTTGCATGAAATGGCTCATTCATGAGATTTAGTTGTTCCAGAACTTGAAGGGTAAGTACAGCTGCTGGATGTGATCTTGCCTTAGTTGTTTTTCAGGCAGAGTGCTTTCAAAGCAACATAACACTTTCTCATAAATACAGCGCTGTAAATCCTTCCCTCGAAAAGCATTCCCATATCCACATTTCAGTCCCAAGGGTGATGTTTTCTATGATATAAAGCTTTTTCTCTTCTATGAGGTTCCCCATGTCTGATCTGTGATCCCACTTGCTTCCAGAGGATGCTTGTGACATTGTGGAAAGAAGCTTTTCCCTGGGAATCATCCCTACTTGCAGCAATGGCTGTTCCATGTTTGAATCTGCCTGTCCTCCTAAGATGTGTTTGCCAAAGAGGAGATTTTATATGTGCGGAGGGAGCATTGGAGTTGTAACTTCCTGGCACTCAGATTTGCTGGCAGTTCTAAGAAAAGACATCCATGTGCTTTCACATTATGAAAGTGATGTGGAAAAAATTTTGCAATCAATTTGTGTGCACAGAGAAAACAATGGTTAAAAGCAGCAACTCTAGATGATCAGAAATGCTCAGTGGATAAAGGACTCATGACTTGATTTTAGTTTTTATCTGTGCTATATTTTTTTTCTTGGTTGGTTGGGTTGTGGGGTGGGGTTTGTTTGTATGTTTGTTTTTCCTTGAAGGAACTGGGTGGGTACCTTTTTCTCTGGCAGAGAGAAAAAAGTACCATAGGATTTGAATTATTTCATGCACTTGGAAAAAAGTTTGTTCTGTCAGAGGTAGAAAAAGATATGAAGTGCAAGCAAATCTCTGCCTGTATTTACATATTTTAAAAACTAGAGCCAACTCTGATTAGAGTCTGAATAAAACAGAGTCCTTGTAAGGCCTTTTTTTTTTTTTTTTTTTTTTTAACTGCTGAGAATGAAAGTAGAAGGGTAAGTGATTTATTTCAAGATAATTAGGGCAATGTAATCAGAGTTATAGTGCCTGTGAGAGTCTGAAAGAAAGATCAAATTGTTTAGGATACTACAGAAAGGTCAATCAAGATAGTCTTGGCACCAGGGAACTTGTGAAGATGGTCAAAATACCTGCAGGATGGATGAAGCTTTTACTCTCTGACTCATAATTTCTTGTCAGAAATTGCGATCTCTCTGCTGGGTGGAGAAAATAGGAGGAAGGTCTGCTTGATCATCTCTCCAAGGACTGGTGGGAGATGATGAGGGGAAGGTAGTCACCATAGAGACATTTTTCTTCATGCAAAAATGAGAGACAGTAAGCTCCAAGTGCTACGTGTCACATTCCCACAGAGAGGAGCTGGTTTTCCATGTTATGTCCTTATTTCTGGTCTGATCCTCTCAGACCAGAGAGCATCCTTAAGGGGATGCTCTAAGTGTTCCATAGAGCATTATGCCATTTCTCTTCAAATATTTTTATAACCAGCATATTATAAAATGCT
Organism: Prinia subflava; assembly: GCF_021018805.1. Lineage (NCBI taxonomy): Eukaryota > Metazoa > Chordata > Aves > Passeriformes > Cisticolidae > Prinia > Prinia subflava. The sequence continues at coordinate 30,003,128 of NC_086283.1, read as the reverse complement.
GGTGTTTGAGATATTTGTCTCTCTGAGTGGGTTAAATAATTGACATTTTGTTATAGGCAAGCTGTGAATGCACTTTTAATAAACATTAATTGTACAAGGAATTATCTGAAATAATTTTAGAGGATTCTTTCACACTTCTTGAGGGTATCGGATATATTTTACAATACATATATGGGCACCATTATTTCACATGATTTCAAATTTCCCTGTCTGTAAATTTTTTGACTATTTTCCTTTCAGTGACATTTTCCCATTAAGATTCTGCAGTACAACCATCTCAGCCTAAGAAAGGCATTTGGAATGGGATCTTCCAAATGAGTTGGCCTCTGGAAATTCGATGACATACTGATGTTGGTAGATGTGATTTTCATGTGTTGTGCCTGTCTCATTCAGAAAGAGGAAAAGAAAGAAGGAAATTTTCTCCTAAACATCATCTTGCTGTATGATGTCTTTTCCTTGATTTTTACATTCAAACATCCTTTCTTCTGATTTGCAAAAGAAGGATAGAAACTGACATGTTTTCAAGAGAAAAAAAGTCTTAAATAATCTCTTCTGCTCTTATTCCAGATATCAGTCTGCTGACATAAGACAATGTTGAGACAAAAACAACTGAAAAGGGACACATGCAATGTAAAATGAGATTTTCATTTTTAGTCATCCTGTAGAAAATAAGAGAATTATAAAATTGATTGTTTGCCCTTTTTACAACCTCTCCCTTTGCTATAGATTTGTGTGATCTTGCTTCATTTGTGGGTCTTGCTTGGAAATCCAACACCTGTTACTCTGCAGACCTGTCTGAGGTACCCAGTGTGCTGTGAAGATAATAAAGGTGTTGGGGCAGTCCCTTATTCTGTCCAGGCTGCAACCTGAGGTGATTTGTGTGGCAAATATTGTGAGAACAATACCACCCTTTTACACTTAAAAGACACATCAAAATCTCTGCCATTAAAGAACTTTCAGAGAGAGGTATTTTTCACTGCTGTGCGTTTTTTGCAAACAATACCTGGGTGTAACATAACCCAAGTTACCTGAATCCTATTTACAGCGAGGACTTGTCCTTATCCAAAACGTTGCTCATATTAAACTTGCCAGCCCCTTCGAGGTGTTAACAAAACAGAGCTGGGGTAAAAAACATGGGTCAGAATAATTAATCCTAATTTATCAGGCAAAGTGCCCTTGTATCTGTGAAGTCCACTTTTTAAAAATTGGTGTTTATCCAAGGAATTTCTTCTGATATGACTCTTTAAGCAAAATGTTCCCTCCAGTGTTCCCAGCCACACTGATAAAATTATGGGGGCAGAACTTGAACTTTAGACCCTTCCTGTGAGGCACATATAGGACTTCTCTTTTTCAGTTTCCTTTGTGTTCAAGAGGTTTCAACAGTGTTAGGAGGGTTTCATGCCAAAGCAAATCTGTGCCCATCAAAATCCAATCTCATCCACTGTTTGTTTATTTCCCTGCAGGAAGATTTTCTTGCTGATGTACCTGACTCGTGAGTGAGGTGAGCAAAAGGGATCTCAGGTATCCACAGTGTGAATGGGGGAATCCCTTCTCAGGGACCACCCGGAGAGTTGGAGAGTTGCCAAATCTTTAAAAGACTCTCTGGAGCAAAATGAGCCTTTCCCTGCAAAAAGGGCAAGTAAAGGAAACAAAAGAGCTTCAGTCTGCACAAGTGAACCAAAGAGCACAATACCGAGGGCTGACACTATGATCTCCTACCATTCATGTCCCCACATGCATCTAAGCATCTCCCAGCATGTATTTTTGCACATGATTGGACAAAATAAGCCACTTGAAGGAAACTTGAGGGGTGTGATTTGAATTTTTTTTCTATGGGTACGAAGCAAGTACAGGACAGTTCCTTGATTTTGGTTTTAACCCAGCTATGAAGTAAAAGTGTGCTATGAAAATCATGTTTTAGCTCTTATATTTAGCCCTAATTGTGGCTCCATATATATAGAAACATTATGAAACCACAGCACATCTTCCAAGTAATGTAAATTGTGAATTACAGGCTCCTGCTCGATGTACTTTGAAGACTTTCTAGTTTGTGTAGAGATCTTCCACTTCCTATTAAAAACAGCAGAAGACATGTCTGTGAAGTCAGCTCAATCTTTCTATATTTTAATTAGAAATCACCATTTGGGGTTTCAGTTTGCATGTGTGAAATAATTTATGGCAACAGTAGATCTGTAAAACAGCCCTGCCTACCCTCTTTGTGGCCACAGATAATGATTTCCGTGCTCTCTGAAAAAGTTTTGGGGAAAGGGTGTTTGACGCTCTCTTCCTCTCAAAAAAAAAAGAAAAAAGAAAAAAAAAAGGCCCAAATTAATCAGGATTGAGTGTTTTGAGTGTTCTACACAAACTTGTTAAAAGGCATATCAATCAGAAGCATGGAAGTGATATAGGGAACTAACTATAGTCATAGTATATGTCCCTGCCTGTATAAAGCTGCCACTGAGATCCAAAAGCTTTTTTAGAATCCTGTTTTTTGAAGTGTTGAAATAAAACCTCCCTTGAAATAAAGATGAACCTTAAAATATTACGACTAATCTCAGCATATCACAGAAACACAGCAGACTTGAAGCAGAGCTGAATATGTCATTAATGTAGACCTGTGCCCCCTTTGGATTCCAACAACAGTGTTCAGACTACAGACCCATGGGACAATTTTCTCCTTTTCCTAGAAGTTTAAAAATGCATGGAGGATTTGTGACAAGATCCCCTGAGTGGTTTGCTAGTGTTTTTGCATTCTAAAAATACGGGGGGGGGTTTTGTTGTTGTTTTGTGGGGTTGTTGTGGTGGTGATGGTTTTTTGGTTGTGGTGGGGTGGTGGGTTTTTTTTTTGTTTGTTTGTTTGGGGTTTTTTGTTTGTTTGTTTGTGGGGTTTTTTTTGTTTGGTTGGGGTGTTTTTGTTTTTGTTTTTGTTTTTGTTTTTGTTTTTGTTTTTGTTTTTCTTTTTCTTTTTCTTTTTCTTTTTCTTTTTCTTTTTCTTTTTCTTTTTCTTTTTCTTTTTCTTTTTCTTTTTCTTTTTCTTTTTCTTTTTCTTTTTCTTTTTCTTTTTCTTTTTCTTTTTCTTTTTCTTTTTCTTTTTCTTTTTTTTTTCCTTTTCTTCTTTGGTAAAATTCCTGGCCATGTTATATTCTTGGTGGTGTTCACTTTCTCTCCCTTTCTGCTTCAAGTTTGGAACTCAAAGGCTTTCTTATGGGTTTTATCAAATTACACACTGACGAAAGACTTACATTTCAGAAACAGATGGATTTAATGTGCATGAAAATACATGCCTTTTAAAAAAACTAAATTAGTAGTTCTACCCCTTTTTATTGAAGACAGAGCTCTGAGATCTCTGGTCTAAAACACAACTTTACAAACATCAGCAAAACATATTTGTTTGCATGGGAACTTAACAGAACATCACAGAAAACTTAAGCAACACCAAAACTGATGGTTTCTAGTAGACCATGAAAGGAACTGGGACAATATTAATAAAAATACATATAAAATGGCTTTATGAATCCATAACCAGTGGATATTTCAAGACTCTTATTTCAAGACCCTATATATTGAGTACATTTGCAAATTCAAAGCTGTCCATGTCTCTAAACATTTTCCTTATAATGAAATTAACTGGGAGCAAGAATTTTTTTTTTTAGTTGCTAATAAGTGTTAATTCCTTTTCAAGGTGTGTTGTCTTTCCTTATGAACTGAAAACCAAAAGATAGGCCAGTTTGGTTTTTTTAAAATTTTTTTTCTTTAGAAAGCACCTGGCTCCCACAGAACTGCATTACATAGAAAATGTGAAGCTGAAGAGCTGCTCTTTTGCCCAGCCCACAAAATATTGCTTTTGCCTTGGTGCACAGGGACTTCCTCTCTGTTGGCTGAATTGGAAGAGAAATGGGTTAAACTGCTGCGAGAGGATAAAAGAGGGAGTTGTGAATATTTCCCATGGGACAGTGCACAGGACAGAGCTGAGTCTCCTGTGGATGTGACTACATCATTGTGTGCATTTGTCTTAATCTGGAGTCTGGATACTCTGTTGAAATAACAAGTAGCCCAGCTTCAGGATTCTTTGTGGTGTTTCTGTGCCAGATAAAAATGGCAAAATTACAGGACTCCTTCACCCCAGCAGGCACCACTTAGACACCTGACTATGCCTACAATTCATCAGTCCACTTATTTATATTCCTGACCATTTATGTAGAATGAAGTCTGTCCTTTTTTCTGCAAGTCCACCCTGCCTGAGCCTTTCAGGGAATAAAAATCCACTGCTGAGCAGGCTTGGAGCTGCACATGTGATTTGGGGCTCTGCTGAGCCCATGCCCAGCAAGTTGCACTTGCAAAAGTGCTGAACACCTCCCTGCTCCCTCGTTCCTGGAGGCTTTGATTTAGGAAGGAATTCTTTAAAACAAGCACCGAGGTGCATGCTTATGAGCTTTTCCTGACCAGTAACACATGGAGATCATGCCAGGATTGTGCTTTATCAAAATAAGCTGTTTTCTCCCTCAGTGGGAGCAGTTGAACCAGACCATCAAAGAAGAAAATAACAGTTGACAGAAACATTCATCCTTCTTTATAGAAAGCAAGCATTTTCCCCTCAGAAGTGCCTGGGGTTCTGTTAGCAATTGATGAATACCGAGCACGTGACAAGTCAGTTCTAACTAGCAGCAAAAATCATGCACTCAGCTTTGTTGTCTGATTTCCCTGATGTAGCAAAACAGTTTGTGTCACAAGAGTTGCTTTTCTTTTGCTAACCTCTTTGCCAGTAAATGGCCACGTTCCAAGAATGTATAGACAGAACCCCTCAGCTGAAAATAAATGCTAATTTTGAAGTATGTTTTACAGCCTTAATAAAGTTTTTTTTCAGATGATCAGCTAATCTTCAAACTGAAGAGATTTTATTTTAAGTTTTCCTCAATTGGATCATCCATCTCTATCTAGTATGTTTTTCAATCTCAAAGAATGTTTGAGTTTAGGGCTTTTTTTAAACACTTCCTTTCTCAAGTTGTAATTAGATGATTCAGTATTTTGAATGAATGCAGCTGATCCAGCCACTTTACAACATAAATGTGCTGAACTAGCATTAATTTTCATTCCTTAATTTTACAGTGTTTTAAATGGTATGTAGCTGAGAATTAGTTGCTTTGGGTTTTGTATGCAGCTATTGTAAAGCCATACTTCTCCACTTCCACCTCCACCTGAAGCTTATCCTAAAATATATCAGAAGCAGGGTGTTGACATGCTGCAGCTGGCAGGGAAATTTTGTGATTCCTGAGGACTAGAATCCCAAAACACTTGAAAAGATGAAAAATTGCCACGATGAATCATGAGCCAGTTACGTCCTCCTTATAGTCCTACATTTTGTTTAACAACCCTTCACCAGATAACCTGGTTATCTTTTTACTGGGTCCCAAGCCCTTGGTAACTAATATAAATGTAATGTAAACACACTCAGGGGCTCTAAAAAAACCCAGCTAGCTACTTTTGAGAGGGAGGCTGGGTGTGGAGCGGTGCACGATAGGGAATGTTCCTGGTAGATAGCACAGCTGGGACTCAGCAGATTTATCTCTCCCCACTCCCGTGGTGCTTCACTGCTAGCCCAGAGGGCTTTGTGCCACCAAACCCATGGGGTATTATTTTAAAAAAATATTGTGGTGGAGAGAGACCTCTGCGGTTCAAATATGTTTGGGACTTAAAAATCACGAGGGCAGTGTTATCCCAGGGCTGTGGAGAAGGGGGGTGAGGAGCCCATGGTGCGATTTGTGGAGTTCCTCTGGGACAGGTGGAGATCCTGGAGCAGGCTCACTCCTTGAGCATGGCATTCCTTCAGCAGGGGAAGGGCCTGGAGCCATGGGAACACTGTACAAATTTGCTGGGAGGAAGACAAACAAAGAAGTCAAGAGATGTACATAGGTGATAACAAGGTAAATATTAGAGATGTTTGCCTGTATTATACTAATAGAATGGGATATCCGTAAGGAACAAATAGTCAGACATTCATGGCTGGTTGGTTAGGCTGAGAACAGTACCAGCCTGGGCCGATAACCCTCCAGCTTGATGCTGGTACAACTGAGACTGAAATCAGGGCATTTGAAAGCAGATAGAAAGAATAAGAGGTCAGGATCTCTCCATTTTTTTACTTTCTGGGCTAATGTTTGCTTTCATGGAGGAAAGAACTGTGACAGCCGAGTGTTGTTTGAATTCAGAGGCAAAGACCTCTCCACTTCTCCCTTTCTCATGGATTTAGGGAACCTTTGTCTTGAGAACACCACATCTTACTGAGCCAGGAAGCTGGCAGGGCTGTATGACACATCTTAAACTCATTCAATGAAAAGTCTACTTTTCCTGACTGATGATATTAATTGAGGTATCCACCAATCCAGTCTCTGCTGGGGAGACACATAATTTTTGATAATTTAATTTTACATGTGCTCTGAAAGGGAAGCTGCCTCGATCTCCATTCCCCCAAAATCTCTTGTCTGGTCCTGTGACCATGGGAGACTTGCTACTGAACACCATATGATCACAAATGAGGGGAGACAGACATCTTTTCCTGTGTTTTTTTCCCAGGAATTTTAACACACTTGAAGGCTGTGCCAAAGGATAGTAACTCATTACTAATTAACTGCATGATAATATTGTTTTAAAGCTATTGGTGTCCTGTAATGCACCACATGAACGCAGCAGTTTAGCAGAACTGGAGGAAGACTGGAAATGTAGGTTACAGTGGGTGAAACATCAATTTATCAACTTCTCACTCAGAGCCAAGCCACAAATTCAGATCAGGGAGAAGTCCCACCTCTGCTGATGTCAATGAGGGGTTTGCTGATGGCTTTGTCCTGCATTTCCAGAATCTCTGATGAGCTCAAACTCTCTCACCTGGAGTTTTCTTCAGTGGTTATTTGTATTTCAGTGGGAAGAAAGCAGAGAAGTTTTAATAAATCTGCTTTACAAAGATTAAAGTGGCACTTCTGGAGCAAGAACTCTCTTTTATAGCTCAGTGTGGTTTTGGTAAGATATGTGACAAGCTGTTTTCAAAATACTTTGCTTCCACAAGTGTTTTCTAAATCACAATTTGTAATCTAATGCTGAAAAAACTGCTGTCTTTATTATTGTGTTCCATAGCACCATGAGTTCTTAAAATTTTTGGTTTAGAGTGAATTTTAATGTCCAGTTCCAAATCTCTTAATTTCTGGATTTTTACAGTAAGGACTGTGTTGAATAGTGATAGTACAGATTATCTGATAAAATATTTTTGAGCAGATTGTGAATAACCTAAATGTCATATATATATACATTCATATTTCTTTTACAATATGATTTATTTGCTTGCAATATTTCTAGTTTTGTGTGTAGTATGATCACTTTTATTTTCCTAACATGACCTAGGGAGAAAATCAGATGGTAACTAATCTCCTACCCATTGTGTTCCCACATTAATGTGGACAAAATAAATTATGTTTCCTAAAAACTTTGTCAGGAATGATTGATATTCAAGTTTGTATATTTTTGTGCATGTTTAACTATGTTAATGAAAAGTGGATGTTACCCTTGCAGTTCCTATACATTGAATACTTATTATTATTGTAATTTGTCTTGTTTTAGTGACCACAAAAATCTTATGGGGGTTTTTTGTTTGTTTGGGTTTGGTTTTTTGGTATGTGTGTTGTTGTTGTTGTTTTCCTTCCTGTGTTTCATACTCCTTTGCTAAAGTTTTACAATATAAATGATTTTGTGTCTTGGGAACATTTTCTGGGGATGTAGAACTACTTAAAGGAGTCTGACTTTACACCCCAGTGGCGTTTTAGATCTATTTTTCTAGGTCTCACAGAATTCCAATGTGCATGGAGATCCAGAGGTATTTGGAGAAAAGGAACTGGAGCAAGAGATCAGTTTGGGTCTACAGTGAGAGGCACAGAAATGTTTCACATATGTGATTTTTTAGTTCTTCCCCTCATCCCACATTCATAAATCCTTTACATCTCTCTCTGGGGAGGGGGTTTTGTGAAGGGCTGACACAGGTGATATCTACAAGTAATTTCTTGGGTTTTTATATAAATAAAAAAATCCAAAGTTATTCCCTGCTCTCAATCCAGTTTGTGGAGACTCAAGCCCCAGCACACATAAAGCAAGAACAGAAATCCAGGAGAGATCCAGGTCTTCCCTTCAGAATTGCTGCTTTTAAAGCAAGCCTTTTCCTTGACCTTGGTAAAGCTGGAAAACAGCTTTAGCTGGAAAAAAAACAGCTGGAAAACAGCTTGAGTTGTAGCTCAAGACCACTTATAAAAAGCTGTAGTAAGCTTGCAATAAAAAAAAAAAAAACAAAAAAACCCAAAAAATCTAAACAAACAAACAAACCAAAAAAACAAACCGAACCAAACCAAACCAAAAAACCCCCCCCCCAAAAAAAAACCAAAAAAACCCAACCCCCACACCTCTAATTCTTTGTTTTCTTTAATTCTTTTGGTGTTGCCTTACAGAAAAGTCTGCTAGGAGCAGCTCCATCCTGACTCCTGTGTTTTGAAGATAACTGTACAGACTGAGCTTGACTTGAGGTATTTGGATAAGGCACAGCACAAACCCTGCCCTCATCCTGCCCTGATCTGGTGTCACAGCTTTGGAGACCCTTCTAGTCCCGGTGCTGCAGTTTGTGCTTCTGAGAAGCCACCCATGCAAAACAAAACCTACAAAGGTAAACCTACTTTACCTCAGAGAGGCTGTGAGAAGAGGTCTTTGGAGGGCCATGAGATGCTGGGCTGACACAGATGTATGCTCAGGAGATCTCAGTCAGCTTTCTGAAGGCTGTCAAGCATGATGTGACCAGGAGAGAACAACCTGTTTCTCTCTTTTGCCTTGATAATATCAATCAATTATTAAAGCAACAATGTTCTACCAGCAGCCCTTCATCTGATGTCTGAAACACTTGGAGAGCCTTAGCAGCTTTGGGACAGGCTTGCCCAAGCATCCTTACCCTCCTCTGACCAAACTCCATCAAATTCCACTCTCTGATGCTCAGCTCACATTCCTGTGACAGGCAGCAATAGATTCTGGGGAGGGGGAAGAGCCAGTGTTTTACAGTCTTGAAATAGCATTCAGAAGGAAGACTAAAGCAGGCACATTGCACAGAAAACATGTATTTTTCTTTTAAAAGTGGTAAAAGATGGGAGGTTTGTATCAGCAGATCACTTCAAAGAAATTTTCTGTGGCTTCAGATAGGAAGAAAAAAAATGGGTAACTTTTACTTTTTTCCATATCTCTCTGTTCTTTCTGTCTTCCTTAGTAGAATCTAGGGAAATGAAAAATTATTAAACCAGCTGAAAAATAGGCAGTTTGAAAAAATATATAAATCTGCTAAAAATTACAAAATATGTAAAGTCAAAGAGGAAGAGTTTTAGTTTCATCAGTTTAACATGTAAGAAAAACATTATGGCAAGGTGGGTCTTTCTACCTGTTTGTTTGGGTTTTATTGTTGATTTAATATTACTTTTCTTTTTCACATTAAGAAAATATGGCAGGTGAGATCACCTAAAGTTTTTGTTATACCATTTCTGCTAGTGTCATATATTTTCTTCTTTCGAGAAGATGATCACCCAGAAAAGCTCTAAAATACAAGATTACTTAATTCTATATGAAAGTAAAAATTCCTATGAATGCCAAAGAGACTCCACTGCTTACTTACTTTTAGCTCTCATATTAAATATTATCAGGGAACATCCTTTGTGTGAAGGATGTCAAAACCTTTCCTCTTCTCAGTGCAGTCTGGTGGTTACAAACTCTAGCTGCTAATTTGACTTTCTCCTAAATATGGTGAGGAAATAAGGGAAGAATTTTCCCTGCAATTTATGTTCAATTTTAAATGTCTCATTGTTTTCAGAGCCATTTTCTTCCAGAATTTCAATGACAGACATGGCTTTAGCTTGCACATTATTTTATCTGCTCCTATGGCTTTCAAGCATTGACATTTTGCACTGAGAAGTTGGTTTTCAATGCATATTTGTCATCCTGGCTTCCTTTGTCTGTTTGTTTGCCCATAAAAAATTGTCATGAAACTTTTCTGACTGAGCAACTTTTCTGGCATATATAACGAAAGTGTAGTATGTCCACGTCACAAAATTTCAGAAGTAAAGGTGTTCAAAGTGTTGCTAAACATCATTTCTGCAATCTGTGCAAACCCCCTTATTTTGAGTAAAAATTCATCTTGCCATTTGATACACAAAATTTCTTGGGGGTGTCATGAACTGAATATTTGCATCTCTGTGGTTACCTGGCAGTGTTACAAGTCAGGATGAAACGACTTTAATGAAAAATAAGCCAACATTTTGTGTGAAAGAACACCAGTTTGAGCACACGAAATCTGTCACTGTTCTTTTTGCTGGTGGTGTTGGTGGAGATATTTAGCTGATGAATATTGTCTTCTTGAAATTTTCAAAATATACAAGCTCCCTAAACTTTCTTGTATTGAAGTCCTCCTTCAAAATTAGTTTCAATGTTGTGCTGAAGGCTCTTTAGGATGGCAAATTACAGTCTGAGAAGGGAGGTTGAGACAGGAGTGTGGAAATTCAACACACCTGTAAGTCAGTGGAAATTGGTTTGCAGAGAACCTTAAGTAGTTTTAAAAAATTCCACCCAAATTACACTTGCAATCTCTGGAGGATCTTTACTTTTCTGTTACTAGGAGCAACATGTTTTATGTACATAGAACTGACTAGTCCAAAAATGTGATTTCAGCATTGTAGCAATTTTTTTTAATTCATTTCTTTCCTTATAGGCCAAATTTCTTTCACAGCTGTTGCCTACTGAAGCCTTTATAATTGGAAATCTCCCAGTGTAGTATGCATCTGTGATGATTTAGATGTCTCCCCAGCAAAGGAGGATGAAGAACGCTTTTATTTTTATTATTCCATTACCTTTCTGAGTGTTTCAAACATTCACAGAGCCTTAAATCCAGGAGGATCCGTCACAATTGCTAAAACAGCTGCAAAATGTCCTGCAACAAGCTGCAACTGTAGCAGAAGCTTTACTGAGCAGCTGAGCAAATTGAACTGTGCATACATTTTTGACAGACAACTCACTCTGATTTGAAGGCACTGATGGAGGTAGAACTGTTTGCAATGGCAGATTACAGGCCAAGGGTATGACTTTCTCAACCACAGTACCTTGCTCTGTAACATTTTTTTTTTTGCTGTGTTCCTTGTATCATTTACACCAACAGTTTCACAGCTTAGCCTATGCCAAGGAAATGTCTGATGGCATTTGCAAATGTCCAGATGGCCGGTTAGGGCTCTGGACATTTGCAAATGTTATTGTGCCATATATTTCATGGATGAAGGCACAAAATTATATCTGGGCTTCAAGCCCTATATGAAAAAATGTTTATTTTCAGTAAGACTGTGGCATAGCTATACCATAATTTGGCTTTGAGTTTCCAAGAGCTTGTTAGAAATAGTGTGATCCTAGAACGACAACCCTCTTGCTCTTTTGTATAAGCTCACTCTTCTGGACTGAAGTGGAACAAACTGCTTTGACAAGATGACTTTGTACCAGCAAGCTCTAGGCCAGATGAGATATTATCTCTTATTCTGTAAGCTTTATTCCTAATCATTTGTTATGCCTCTTTTCACAGCCAGCTTGGGGACAGTAAGACCTCTCTCTCTGTACTGGGCTTATCTATCTAAAATGTGGTGTTCTTGTACTTGCTGTGGGTGAGGTCACCACAGTCAGAGACACAGTGTGGGATCATTGCTCTGACACACATTGCTCCCTCTCTGTGGTGAAATGAGGGCACTGGGATGGACAGCCGTTCAAAGAAACAGTGACTAAACCTGCCACAGCTGCTTCTTCTCTGAACGTAGA